>NW_027651127.1:0-20000 GCF_965287045.1 Carcharhinus amblyrhynchos
CAAGCTCCGGATGAGCAGAAATTTCCACCAAATGTTCACCGGGTTGAAGCTCATCTTCAACCCCCAACATCAGTTTTATTCCCCGGTGACAGACCTCCACCCTCTCCTGGGCAACAGCCCGAGGGTGGGCGAGGCGGGTCACAATATTTCACCCCTGGCTGAGCTCCAGACCACTGTCAGGATCAGTCTCTCTCTCTCTCTCTCTCTCTCTCAGGGTCAGTCTCTCTCTCTCTCTCTCTCAGGGTCAGTCTCTCTCTCTCTCTCTCAGGGTCAGTCTCTCTCTCTCTCTCTCTCTCTCTCTCAGGGTCAGTCTCTCTCTCTCTCTCTCTCAGGGTCAGTCTCTCTCTCTCTCTCTCTCAGGGTCAGTCTCTCTCTCTCTCTCTCTCAGGGTCAGTCTCTCTCTCTCTCTCTCTCAGGGTCAGTCTCTCTCTCTCTCTCTCTCAGGGTCAGTCTCTCTCTCTCTCTCTCTCAGGGTCAGTCTCTCTCTCTCTCTCTCTCAGGGTCAGTCTCTCTCTCTCTCTCTCTCAGGGTCAGTCTCTCTCTCTCTCTCTCTCAGGGTCAGTCTCTCTCTCTCTCTCTCTCAGGGTCAGTCTCTCTCTCTCTCTCTCTCAGGGTCAGTCTCTCTCTCTCTCTCTCTCAGGGTCAGTCTCTCTCTCTCTCTCTCTCAGGGTCAGTCTCTCTCTCTCTCTCTCTCAGGGTCAGTCTCTCTCTCTCTCTCTCTCAGGGTCAGTCTCTCTCTCTCTCTCTCTCAGGGTCAGTCTCTCTCTCTCTCTCTCTCAGGGTCAGTCTCTCTCTCTCTCTCTCTCAGGGTCAGTCTCTCTCTCTCTCTCTCAGGGTCAGTCTCTCTCTCTCTCTCTCTCAGGGTCAGTCTCTCTCTCTCTCTCTCTCAGGGTCAGTCTCTCTCTCTCTCTCTCTCAGGGTCAGTCTCTCTCTCTCTCTCTCTCAGGGTCAGTCTCTCTCTCTCTCTCTCAGGGTCAGTCTCTCTCTCTCTCTCTCAGGGTCAGTCTCTCTCTCTCTCTCTCAGGGTCAGTCTCTCTCTCTCTCTCTCAGGGTCAGTCTCTCTCTCTCTCTCTCAGGGTCAGTCTCTCTCTCTCTCTCTCAGGGTCAGTCTCTCTCTCTCTCTCTCTCAGGGTCAGTCTCTCTCTCTCTCTCAGGGTCAGTCTCTCTCTCTCTCTCTCAGGGTCAGTCTCTCTCTCTCTCTCTCAGGGTCAGTCTCTCTCTCTCTCTCTCAGGGTCAGTCTCTCTCTCTCTCTCTCAGGGTCAGTCTCTCTCTCTCTCTCTCAGGGTCAGTCTCTCTCTCTCTCTCTCAGGGTCAGTCTCTCTCTCTCTCTCTCAGGGTCAGTCTCTCTCTCTCTCTCTCAGGGTCAGTCTCTCTCTCTCTCTCTCAGGGTCAGTCTCTCTCTCTCTCTCTCAGGGTCAGTCTCTCTCTCTCTCTTCAGGGTCAGTCTCTCTCTCTCTCTCTCAGGGTCAGTCTCTCTCTCTCTCTCTCAGGGTCAGTCTCTCTCTCTCTCCTCTCAGGGTCAGTCTCTCTCTCTCTCTCTCAGGGTCAGTCTCTCTCTCTCTCAGGTCAGTCTCTCTCTCTCTCTCTCAGGGTCAGTCTCTCTCTCTCTCTCTCAGGGTCAGTCTCTCTCTCTCTCTCTCTCAGGGTCAGCTCTCTCTCTCTCTCTCTCTCTCTCTCTCGTCAGAGTCTCTCTCTCTCTCTTCAGGGTCAGTCTCTCTCTCTCTCTCTCTCAGGGTCAGTCTCTCTCTCTCTCTCAGGTCAGTCTCTCTCTCTCTCTCTCTCTCTCAGGGTCAGTCTCTCTCTCTCTCTCTCTCAGGGTCAGTTGCTGTTCAGTCTCTGGGATATTTTGAACTCTGACCCTGCAGTGCCATGTTGTTGACCTTTCCCTCTGGTCTCCATGGTAACAGTGCCCCTTACCCTGGGGGCTCTCAGGCTGCAGTGAACTCACCTCCAGCAGCCTCTCCGGCTCCTGTCTCTCTCTGCCGCCCATTCGTGGCTTCCTCCACACTCACTGCGCATGTTCACAGTAACCGCCACTCTCCCTGCGCATGCTCACAGTAACGGCCACACTCCCTGCGCATGCTCACAGTGACTTCCGCGCGGCCTGTCCTCACTGCGCATGCTCACAGTTCGATCAGCGCGGACGCCCCGCTCGCACTGCCAGTTCTGAGCGCGCATGCTCACATCGGAATGCCAGTCCTCAGCGCGCATGTTCAGCTCGGATTGCCAGTCCTCAGCGCGCATGTTCACCTCGGATTGCCAGTCCTCAGCGCGCATGTTCACCTCGGATTGCCAGTCCTCAGCGCGCATGTTCACCTCGGATTGCCAGTCTTCAGCGCGCATGCCCAGCTGCCGCAACGCAAGCCTCAAGGTTCATCCTGAGCACGCGCCGCCCAGCCTCAAGTACGCATGCTCAGTAGCCTCCTCTGGTGCAGCGACTCAGCGCATGCCCAAACTTGTGGGCGTGGGTTACCCACAGCTTGTGGTTGTGATAGCAACCGGCTCCCCCCCATCAGTCCCAATGTCCCCCACTGACCCCCCCATCAGTCCCAATGTCCCCCAGTGACCCCCCCATCAGTCCCAATGTACCCCAGTGACCCCCCCCCCACATCAGTCCCAATGTACCCCACTGACCCCCCCCATCAGTCCCAATGTACCCCAGTGACCCCCCCATCAGTCCCAATGTCCCCCAGTGACCCCCCCATCAGTCCCAATGTACCCCACTGACCCCCCCCATCAGTCCCAATGTACCCCAGTGACCGCCCCACCAGTCCCAATGTACCCCACTAACCCCCCCCCATCAGTCCCAATGTACCCAGTGACCCCCCCCCCCCACATCAGTCCCAATGTACCCCACTGACCCCCATCATATTTTCCAAACATCGCTGGATTCCAGGGAAGATTGGAAAACGGCTAATATAAGAACATAAGAAATAGGAGCAGGAGTAGGCCATCTAGCCCTTCGAGCCTGCCCCGCCATTCAATAAGATCATGGCTGATCTGTTGTGGCTCAGTTCCATTTTCCCGCCCTCTCCCCATAACCCTTAATCCCCTCTCTTATCAAGAACCCATCAACCCGCTTCTTAAAAATATTTAGCGAGGCAGCCTCCACCACTTCAACGGGCAGAGAATTCCAGAGATTCACCACCCTTTGAGTGAAGAAGTTCCTCCTCAACTCCGTTCTAAACCGCCTCCCCTTTATCTTGAGGCTGTGCCCCCTAGTCCTACTGTCCTTTCTGAGTGGGAAGAGTCTCTCCACCTCTATCCTATCCATCCCATTCATCATCTTATACGTCTCAATGAGATCTCCCCTCATTCTTCTAAACTCTAACGAGTACAAGCCTAGTTTATTCAGCCTCTCCTCATAGCTCAATCCCCTCAACTCCGGTATCAGCCTAGTAAACCTCCTCTGCACTCCCTCCAGGGCCAAAATATCCTTGCGCAGGTGCGGCGCCCAAAACTGCACACAGTACTCCAGCTGCGGCCTCACCAATGCCCTATACAGCTGCAGCAAGACCTCCCTACTTTTATATTCAATCCCCCTCGCTATGAAGGCCAGCATCCCATTCGCCTTCCTGACCACCTGCTGCACCTGCAAGCTGGGTTTTTGCGACTCATGCACAAGGACCCCGAGGTCCCTCTGCACCGTCGCCTGCTGCAGTTTTTCGCCACGTAAGTAATAGTCCTTCCTACCATTCTTCCTACCAAAGTGGACCACCTCACACTTGCCAACATTAAATTCCATTTGCCATTTCCTGGCCCATTCGCCCAGCCTATCTAGATCCTTCTGCAGACTCTCCACACCCTCCGCACAATTTGCCTTTCCCCCAATCTTGGTGTCATCAGCAAATTTCGACACCCTGCACTCGGTTCCCTCCTCCAGATCATCTATATAAATTGTAAATAGCTGAGGCCCCAGCACCGACCCCTGGGGCACCCCACTAGTCACCAACCGCCAATCCGAATAGCACCCATTGACCCCCACTCTCTGCCTCCTATTTGACAACCAATCCTCTATCCACGCTAACACCCTACCCCCAACTCCATGTCCCCTGACCTTCTGCAATAACCTCTTGTGAGGTACCTTGTCAAACGCCTTCTGAAAATCCAGAAAGACCACATCCACCGGCTCTCCTCTATCCACTGCCCTAGACACATCCTCATAGAACTCCAGTAAATTTGTCAGACACGACTTCCCTTTAATGAAACCGTGTTGCGTCCGCCCTATCAAGCAATTCCCTTCAAGATGCCTCGCAATTTCCTCCTTAATGACGGATTCTAACATTTTACCTACCACAGACGTTAAACTAACCGGCCTATAATTCCCCGCCTTTTGCCTGGCACCCTTCTTAAACAACGGCGTAACATTAGCTGTTTTCCAATCTTCCGGCACTTCCCCGGAATCCAGCGACGTCTGGAAAATAACCACCAAGGCATCCACTATCACCTCCGCCATTTCTTTCAGAATGTTACGCGGTTGTTTAAGAAGGGTGCCAGGCAAAAGGCAGGGAATTATAGGCCGGTTAGTTTAACGTCTGTTGTAGGTAAAATGTTAGAATCCGTCATCAAGGAGGAAATAGCGAGGCATCTTGAGGGGAATTGCTTGATAGAGCAGACGCAGCACGGTTTCGTTAAGGGGAAGTCGTGTCTGACAAATTTACTGGAGTTCTATGAGGATGTGTCTAGGGCGGTGGATAGAGGAGAGCCGGTGGATGTGGTCTGTCTTGATTTTCAGAAGGCGTTTGACAAGGTACCTCACAAGAGGTTACTGCAGAAGGTCAGGGGACATGGAGTTGGGGGTAGGGTGTTAGCGTGGATAGAGGATTGGTTGTCAAATAGGAGGCAGAGAGTGGGGGTCAATGGGTGCTATTCGGATTGGCGGTTGGTGACTAGTGGAGTGCCCCGGGGTCGGTGCTGGGGCCTCAGCTATTTACCATTTATATAGATGATCTGGAGGAGGGAACCGAGTGTATGGTGTCGAAATTTGCTGAAGACACCAAGATTGGTGGAACGGCAAATTGTGCGGAGGGTGTGGAGAGTCTGCAGAAGGATCTAGATAGGCTGGGCGAATGGGCCAGGAAATGGCAAATGGAATTTAATGTTGGCAAGTGCGAGGTGGTCCACTTTGGTAATAATGGTAGGAAGGATTATTACTTACGTGGCGAAAAACTGCAGCAGGCGACGGTGCAGAGGGACCTCGGGGTCCTTGTGCATGAGACGCAAAAACCCAGCTTGCAGGTGGTCAGGAAGGCGAATGGGATGCTGGCCTTCATAGCGAGGGGGATTGAATATAAAAGTAGGGAGGTCTTGCTGCGGCTGTATAGGGCATTGGTGAGGCCACAGCTGGAGTACTGTGTGCAGTTTTGGTCGCCGCACTTACGCAAGGATATTTTGGCCTTCAAGGGAGTGCAGAGGAGGTTTACTAGGCTGATGCCGGAGTTGAGCTATGAGGAGAGGCTGAATAAACTAGGCTTGTACTCGTTAGAGTTTAGAAGAATGACGGGAGATCTCATTGAGACGTATAAGATGATGAATGGGATGGATAGGATAGAGGTGGAGAGACTCTTCCCGCTCAGAAAGGACAGTAGGACTAGGGGGCACAGCCTCAAGATAAAGGGGGGGCGGTTTAGAATGGAGTTGAGGAGGAACTTCTTCACTCAAAGGGTGGTGAATCTCTGGAATTCTCTGCCCGTTGAAGTGGTGGAGGCTGCCTCGCTAAATATTTTTAAGACGCGGGTTGATGGGTTTTTGATAAGAGAGGGGATTAAGGGTAATGGGGAGAGGGCGGGAATGTGGAACTGAGCCACGACAGATCAGCCATGATCTTATTGAATGGCGGGGCAGGCTCGAGGGGCTAGATGGCCTACTCCTATTTCTTATGTTCTTGTAATGTACCCCACTGACCCCCATCAGTTCCAATGTACCCCACTGCCCCACCGCCCATCATAGTGTACCCCACTGACCCCACCCCCATCCATAATAATGTATCTCAGTGCGGCTCAGACAGACTCGTGTGGGGAGCAAGGCTGGAAACAAGGCTCCTTGTGACTGGACGAGCCAAATGGCCTCGATATGTACAGCAGGGATTCTCTAATGGGAGTCACAAGAGTCTGTACCGTGTACCTGGGGGATGGTGTTCTCACGTGAGATGATGCTATCTGCGGTGACGATCTGTCACGTCTTGCAGAGGTTGCTGTGGCAGGGTTGTGTGGTGTCGTGGTCACCGTTCTGAAGGTTGGATAGTTTATGTGGACAGTGGTCTGTTTGAGGTTGTGTGGTTGTTTGAAGGCAAGAAGTAGGGGTGTGGGGATGGCCTCTGATCTTCTCTAAGGCAGCCTCCATGACACACAAGAACTCAGATTCGCTGAACAGAAACTGATAGCCAAGTTCCACGCACGTGAGGACGGCCTCAGCTGGGATCTTGGATTCATGTCACACTATCTGTAACTCCCACAATCTCACTAACTGTCCTGTATGGAGACAATACACATCTCTTTAACCTGTACTTAACCCACTCTCCACTCACACTGTCTGGACCTTTAAGTCTTGATTACCTGTAAAGACTCGGATTCCAACCATTATCTTGTAAACTGAGCTTGTCTTTACATGCTCTGTTTGTGAACACGAGTCCTCACTCACCTGAGACTCCGAAAGCTAGTACTGCCAAATAAACCTGTTGGACTTTAACCTGGTGTTGTGGGACTTCTTACTGCACTCTGGGATGCTGGAAGAGTCCGCCCACTGCTGACTGTTGCACTCTGGGATACTGGAGGAGTATTCCTACTATTGACTGGTGTAGCCTGGGTGATTGGAGGAATCTTCCCACGGTTGTCTTATGCACTCTGGGATACGGCAGGAGTCCTCCCACAGCTGACTGGAGCATCCCAGGGGTGTTGGAGGTGTCCTCCCAATGGCTGACTGGTGGTCTCTGGGATTCTGGAGCCAAGTACGGCCTCAACCGGGATCTTGAACCTGTTGGACTTTAACCTGGTGTTGTGAGACTTCTTATTGCGAAGGAGTCATCCCACTGCTAACTGGTGCAGCCTGGGATACTGGAGGAGTCCTTTCACTGGCTGACTGGTGCACTCTGGGATGATGTGGAGATGCCGGTGTTGGACTGGGGTAAACAGTAAGAAATCTCACAACACCAGGTTAAAGTCCGACAGGTTTATTTGGTAGCAAACGTCACTAGCTTTCTGGGCTCTGCCCCTTCATCCCGTGAGTGATAACATGTCCGATAAGGGATAACAGAGGAGTCCTCCCACTGACCGAATGGTCCCCCCTATTTAAGAGAAGACATGACTTCATCGGCAGCGGTTCAGAGAGGGTTCACTGGGATGATCCCCACTGTGGAGGAACTGTCTTATGAGGATAGGTTAAAACAGGCTGGGATTGAGAAGGACGAGAGGTGATCTGATTGAAAGATTGGGGAGTGTTGAGGGGGGGTGTGGTTTGATAGGGTCACTGCCGAGAGGAGCCTCGGAGTAACGGCGCACCAATTTCACACTGGGATGTGGACGACGTTCTTCTCTCTGAAGGTTGAGTCACAGAGAGCTTGGGGGGGGGGGGGGGGGTGGTTTCGGAGTCCACGGGCAGGATTTTATGGCCACGCTCGCCCTGAAACCGGAATATCTCGTCCGCTCCCTCACCCGCTCCCATTGCCCCGGCAGGCGGAACGGGGAAACTCACCCCCCCGGTGAATTGTTGCCGGTTTCGGTGCCAGCCTTTTAACCGACCTCAACTTTACGCTTCAAGAGAGCAGACCCTGTCGTGGCGTCCTGTCAAACGGATGTTTTAATCCAGAGCCGGGACCCTGGAACGTCACAGCTCGCTGCCCGTAACCAGCAGCATTCAGAAATACACAAGCAATTGTAGTTCCAACTTTGATTAATTCGCATTTACCAACCACCTTGCTTCAATGAAACACAATTCATTATACCATCCGTCAACGTGAAGCCTTAACACATCATTGGTACAGATATTATCGTCTCAGCTTGCGCCGATGTTTAAATATCACTCCCCTTTTTTCATGTTCCAGCTCGTCGTTGGGTCTTTGGGGCTGGACGGAATCAAACATGATTTTCTGGCGAAGATAGACTGGGATCTGGGAGGCGACTGAGCAAACCAAAGGCAATCTGTTTCAAAGATATTAAAAATCAAGACTTGTCCCACTGTGTAGATGTAAATTGTTTTAAGAATGAGTTGATCTATTTCTGATTTAAGAATCGGGTGAAGGGGAACAGGTGGATTTGAGAGCAGGGAGAGATCAGCTACCATCTGTTTGAAAGGCAGGCTGCATTTGCCCACTTCTGCTCCGAATTTCTATGCGGGTGTTTAACGTGAAGCTAATTTGTTTGTGTCTCACACCCGGAGTATTAACACGGAGGACTGGGCTGGAGTTTATCAAGGTGAGCGCAGTCTGAGCCTGGTTCAGTCCTGGGTCTGACGAACAGCACAATCCGATGGCTGTGACGATTGGTGAGATTGCTGGTGACTGAGCAGGTAGGATGAGCGCGTGAACCCTTTGCCGCACTCGGGGCAGGTGAAAGGCCTCTCGCCGGTGTGAATGCGCTGGTGCCGGAGGCGGTGAGACGAGTTGACGAAGCCCTTGCCGCACTCGGAGCAGACAAAGGGTCTCTCCCCCGTGTGAACCCGCCGGTGGTCCAGCAGGTGGGAGTGCACCGTGAAGGCCTTGCCGCACTCGGGGCAGGCGAACGGTCTCTCCCCGCTGTGAACCCGCTGGTGGGTCAGCAGGTTGGCGAACTGCGTGAAGGCCTTGCCGCAGGCGGAGCAGGCGAACGGTCTCTCCCCGGTGTGAACCCGCCGGTGCGCCCGCAGGTCGGACGTGCTGGTGAAGCCCTTCCCACACTCGGGACAGGTGAACGGTCTCTCCCCGGTGTGAACTCGCCGGTGTATCAGCAAGGTGGACGACTGAGTGAATTCCTTCCCGCACTCGCAGCAGGCAAACGGCCTCTCCCCGGTGTGGATGCGCCGGTGAATCTCCAGCACGGACGGGTAACTGAATCCCTTCCCACAGTCGGCACACCGCAACCGCTTCTCCTCGGAGTGGCCGTGTTCGTGCCTCGACAGAGCAGACGGTTCGCTGAAGCCTCGCCCGCACGCCGGACACTTGTACGGTTTCTCCCCGCGGTGAACGGTGCTCCCGCCATCCATGTTCAAAATCCGACCACGCTCAGCTCACTAAAAACCAATCGAACCCCCGGCACGTGAGCTGCCAGGTGCAAATCCTGCCGTCCTGATACCCTGCACAGTGCAGTCAAAACAGGAACAGAAAGGGAGTGTGAAGGAACCTATTGAAACATCAGAACAATCAAACTGAGTCCCAATATCTGTGGGGTCAACACCGCAAAAAAAAGTGACCAAACTGCTGGATTGTTGTAAAAATACATCTGCTTCACCGATTTTCTTTGGGAAATATTTCTACAAATACGTGAAGAGTAAAAGGATGAGATGTGTAGGAACAGGACCTATTAAATGTGACGGTGGGAAAGTTTGTACAGAAGCGGTAGAAATAGCAGAGGTGCTCTATGAATAATTTACCTTGGTATTCACGGTGGAGAAAGATCTGGGAGGTTGTACTGCAGGCTTGCGGCGGACTGAAAAGATTGAGTGTGTGGACATTCAGAAAGAGGATGTGTTGGAACTTTTGAATAGCATCAAGACAGATAAGTCGCCGGGACCGGATGGGATGTACCCCAGGTTACTGTGGGAGGCGAGGGAAGAGATTGCAGAGCCCCTGACGATGATCTTTGCATCGTCGATGGAGACGGGAGAGGTTCCACAGGATTGCGGATGTGGTTCCTATTTTCAAGAAAGGGAACAGGGATAGCCCGGGAAATTACTGACCGGTGAGTCTGACCTCAGTGGTTGATAAGTTGATGGAGAGGATCCTGAGGGACAGGATTTATGAGCATTTAGAGAAGTTTAGAATGATCAGGAATAGTCAGCACGGCTTTGTCAAGGGCAGGTCATGCCTTACGAGCCTGGTTGAGTTCTTTGAGAATGTGACTGAACACATTGACGAAGGAAGAGCGGTGGATGTGGTTTACATGGACCAAGATGTTCGATAACGTCCCCCATGCAAGGCTTATTGAGAAGGTGAGAGGGCATGGGATCCAGGGGGACATTGCCTTGTGGATCCAGAACTGGCTTGCCTGCAGAAGGCAGAGGGTGGTTGTGGACGGGTCTTTTTCTGCATGGAGGTCGGTCACCAGTGGAGTGCCCCAGGGATCTGTTCTAGGACCCTTGCTGTTTGTCATTTTCATAAATGACCTGGATGAGGAAGTGGAGGGATGGGTTGGTAAGTTTGCCGACGATACGAAGGTTGGTGGTGTTGTGGATAGTCTGGAGGGATGTCAGAAGTTGCAGTGTGACATAGATAGGATGCAAGAGTGGGCGGAGAAGTGGCAGATGGACTTCAACGCGGATAAATGTGTAGTGGTCCATTTTGGCAGGACCAATGGGATGCAGGAGTACAATATCAAGGGTAGGAGTCTTAGCAGTGTAGAGGAGCAGAAGGATCTTGGGGTCCGGGTTCATAGGACTCTTAAATCGGCCTCGCAGGTGGAGGATGTGGTCAAGAAGGCACATGGTGTACTGGCCTTCATTAATCGAGGGATTGAGTTTAGGAATCGGGAGGTAATGCTGTAACTTTATAAGACCCTTGTCAGACCCCACTTGGAGTACGGTGCACAGTTCTGGTCGCCTCACTACAGGAAGGATGTGGAAGCTATTGAGAGGATGCAGAGGAGATTTACAAGGATGTTGCCTGGATTAGGTGGCATGCCTTATGAGGATAAGAACATCAGAAACAGGAGCAGGAGTAGGCCATCCAGCCCCTCGAGCCTGCCCCGCCATTCAATAAGATCATGGCTGATCTGTCGTGGCTCAGTTCCACTTTCCCGCTCTCTCCCCATAACCCTTAATTCCCCTGTCTATCAGAAACCTATCTACCCGTGACTTAAATATATTGAGCGAGGTAGCCTCCACCACTTCAACGGGCAGAGAATTCCAGAGACTCACCACCCTTTGAGTGAAGAAGTTTCTCCGCAACTCCGTTCTAAACTGCCCCCCGTTATCTTGAGGCTGTGCCCCCTAGTCCTGCTGTCCTTTCAGAGCGGGAAGAATCTCTCCACCTCTACCCTATCCATCCCCTTCATCATCTTATACGTCTAAATAAGATCCCCCCTCATCCTTCTAAACTCCAACGAGTACAAGCCCAGTCTATTCAGCCTCTCTTCATAGCTCAACCCCCTCAATTCCGGTATCAGCCTCGTGAACCTCCTCTGCACTCCCTCCAAGGCCAAAATATCCTCGCGCAAGTGCGGCGACCAAAACTGCACACAGTACTCAGTTTGAGAGAGCTCGGTCTTTTCTCTTTGGAGAGACGAAGGATGAGAGGCGACCTGATAGAGGTTTATAAGATGTTGAGAGGTATTGATCGGGTGGATTCTCAGAGGCTATTTCCCAGGGCTGAAATGGCTGCCACAAGAGGACACAGGGTTTAAGGTGCTGGGGAGCACGTACAGAGGAGATGTCAGGGATAAGTTTTTCATTCAGAGGGTGGTGAGTGAGTGGAATCGGCTGCCGTCGGTGGTGGTGGAGGCGAATTTGATCGGATCTTTTAAGAGACTTCTGGATGAGTATATGGGACTTAATAGGATTGAGGGTTATAGGTAGGCCTAGTATGTAGAGATAGGATCGGCACAACTTGTGGGCAGAAGGGCCTGTTTGTACTGTAGATTTTCTATGTTCTAATGGAAACTGCACTGAATCTGCACCTACATAAGATTCTGGCTTCCATTTGTGGGAACAGAGATATATAGAGAGGCAGGAACACAACAGGGAGTGAAGGAGGGATTTTAAACAGACATACATTGCAGGAAAGACCCTTTGGCTCACTGTATTTACACCAACAATATCCACTACTAAAGACACACTCATCCCAATTCGTCACAAACTCAACTCAAACTTTGACAGGAGCCCAAAGACCCTCAACTCTTAGAGGACCAGATGAGGATGTGTAAACGGACACCGTTATTTCCACATTTCCCCCTCAAGCCACTTACTGACGTTATCTGGTATTGAACTCTGGATGAGCAGAAATTTCCTCCAAATGTTGACCAGGTTGAAGCTCATCTTCAACCCCCAACATCAGTTTTATTCCCCGGTGACAGACCTCCACCCTCTCCTGGGCAACAGCCCGAGGGTGGGCGAGGCGGGACACAATATTTCACCCCTGGCTGAGCTCCAGACCACTGTTCTACACCATCACCATCGTTTGTGAAAGGGGGAACAATCAAAATGGGCTGCTTTGTCCTAGATGGTATCAAGACACATGGATTTGGGTCAGTGTCTGTGGGAGTTTGCGCATTCTCCCCGTGCTTGCGTGGGTTTTCTCCGGGTGCTCCGGTTTCCTCCCACACCCCAAAGATGTGCTGTTAGGCTGATTGGCAGGAATAAATTGTCCCTAAATTAGTTTCCCTCAATGTGGATGGCCATAAAACAATAGACAAGGGTCATGGGTGGAGAGGGGGACTGGTGGTGTTGAGATGGCGGCGTGGGCTCGTTGGGCCTATTTCCCGGGCTGTTTTTGTTCTTTTTTTTGTTCTTTAAGAGTGTTGCTGGAACTGCACTCATCCAGGCAAGCAGAGAGTGTTCCATCACACTCCTGACTTGTGCCTTGTGGGGAGTCTGGAGGTGAGTTACTCTCCACAGGATTCCCAGCCTTTTAACCAGCGCTGGTAACCACAGTATTTATCTGGCCAGTCCAGTTCAGTTTCTGCTCACCAGTAACCCTGAGGGTGTTGGGGGCTTTAACTATTCACCTCCCTGAAGCAGATTTTCAAATGCTCATTGCAAAGGCAAAATTAATTTAACTATCAGAGAGGGGGTAAATGGGGGTTTTTCTGCTTGGCGATCAGTGACTAGCAGTGTATCTCGGGGATCAATGTTGGGCTGCAATTGTTTACGATTTACATCGATGATTTGGAGTTGGGGACCAAGTGTAGTGTGTCAAAATTCGCAGGTGACACTAAGGTGAGTGGCACAGCAAAGTGTGCAGAGGACACAGAAAGTCTACAAAGAGATATAGATAGTCTGAGCGGGCGAGGGTCTGGCAGACGGAGTACAATGTTGGTAAATGGGAGCTCATCCATTTTGGTAGGAATAACGGCAAAATGGACTCTTATTTAAATGGTAAAAAATTGCAGCGTGCTGCTGTGCAGAGGGATCTGGGTGTCCTTGTGCAGGAATCTCAAGGAGTTGGTTTGCAGGTAATGAAGAAGGCAAATGGAATTTTGTCCTTCATTGCTAGAGGGATGGAGGTTAAAAACAGCGAGGTTATGTATAAGGTGCTGGTGAGGCTACACCTGGAGTTACTGTGTACAGTTTTGGTCTCCTTACTTGAGAAAGGATATACTGGCACTGGAGGGGGTGCAGAGGAGACTCACTAGGCTGATTCCGGAGTTGAGAGGGTTGGCTTGTGAGGAGAGACTGAGTAGACTGGGGCTATACTCATTGGAATTCAGAAGAATGAGGGGAGATCTTATAGAAACATATAAGATTATGATGAGAATTGATAAGACAGAAGCAGGGAAGTTGTTTCCACTGGTGGGTGAAACTAGAACTAGGGGGCATGGCCTCAAAATAAGGGGAAGCAGATTTAGGACTGAGTTGAGGAGGAACTTCTTCACACAAAGGGTTGTGAATCTGTGGAATTCCCTGCCCAGTTGAGGCTCCCTCATTGAATGTTTTTGAGGCAAAGATAGATACATTTTTGAACAGTAAAGGATTTAAGGGGAGTGGGGTGGGTAAGTGGAGCGGAGTCCACAAAAAGATCAGCCATGACTTTACTGAATGGCGGAGCAGGATCGAGGCCGACTCCTGCTCCTAGTTCTTATGTTAATTTGAACAGATTTTAGGACTTGCTATTATTGGACACAGAGTACGGAGGAGGATTGTCAGGATTTTGGGGTCCGGGTCCACAGGACTCTTAAATCGGCCTCGCAGGTGGAGGATGTGGTCAAGAAGGCGTATGGTGTACTGGCCTTCATTAATCGAGGGATTGAGTTTAGGAGTCGGGAGGTAATGCTGCAACTTTATAAGACCCTTGTCAGGCCTCATTTGGAGTACTGTGCGCAGTTCTGGTTGCCTCACTATAGGAAGGATGTAGAAGCTATTGAAAGGGTACAGAGGAGATTTACAAGGATGTTGCCTGGATTGGGAGGCATGCCTTATGAAGTTAGGTTGAGGGAGCTGGGACTCTTTTCCCTGGAGAGATGTAGGTTGAGAGGCGACCTGATAGAAGTTTATAAAATGTTGAGAGGAATAGATAGCGTGGACTCTCAGAGGCTATTTCCCCGGGTTGAAATGGTCGCTACGAGAGGACACAGATTGAAGGTGCGGGGAGGGAAGTACAGAAGTGATGTTCGGGGTAAGTTTTTCACTCAGAGGGTGGTGAGTGAATGGAATCGGCTGCCGTCAGTGGT
Organism: Carcharhinus amblyrhynchos; assembly: GCF_965287045.1. NCBI lineage: Eukaryota > Metazoa > Chordata > Chondrichthyes > Carcharhiniformes > Carcharhinidae > Carcharhinus > Carcharhinus amblyrhynchos. Next base: position 14,512 of record NW_027651127.1, read on the forward strand.
GGTGGAGGCGAACTCGCTGGGGTCTTTTAAAAGACTTCTGGATGAGTATATGGGGTTTAATGGGATTGGGGGTTATAGATAGGTCTATAGATTGGTAGGCGTTGATGTGATCGAAGCAACTCGTGGGCCGAAGGGCCTGTTTGTGCTGTAGTGTTCTATGATTGTAAATTTGGAGCCTTGAGGAAGGGTCGGACAGGCTGCTGACAGAGGCAGCGGACGGAGATGTACAAAGCTGAGTTGACAAGGGGCCTATTTAACAGAGAGGGTCGAGAGTTGGAGGCAGAGGTTTGTAGTGATTGCTAGGTGGAGGAGAGCGGGGAGAGTAGAATCTTCCAGAGCGTTTTGAGGGGGTGTTGGAACTCATCCCCTGAAAGGAGAGCAGATGCAGAACGCCTCAACTCATTGAAAAGGTGCCTGACTTTTCACCGGAAGCATTGTAACCCGCAGGGTTAGGGAGCTGTTGCCGGAGAGTGGGGTTAGGCTGGATGGTGCATTATTGCAGCTGCACTCTCACAAATCAACCAAACCTCTTTCAGCACTGTAACTGTTCGACTAGTCCACACGGTGAGGGATAATGAGTCCTCCTACAGGGCACACATAGAAACTAAAATAAAAATAACTTCAAAAACAAATACCTGAATTCTCAGTGACCAGGAATAGTAGGACTTTTGAATGTTTAGACTTTACTGTAACACTGATACTGACTGTGACTGAGTCAGCAAGGTATGCTCCGAACTACAGAACATAAGAAATAGGAGCAGGAGTCGGCCATCTAGCCCCTCGAGCCTGCCCCGCCATTCAATAAGATCTTGGCTGATTTGAAGTGGCTCAGTTCCACTTTCCCGCTTTCTCCCCTGTCTATCAGAAACCTATCTACCCGTGACTTAAATATATTCAGCGAGGCAGCCTCCATCACTTCAATGGGCAGAGAATTCCAGAGATTCACCACCCTTTGAGTGAAGAAGTTCCTCCTCAACTCCGTTCTAAACTGCACCCCCCTTATCTTGAGGCTGTGCCCTCTAGTCCTGCTGTCCTTTCTGAGCGGGAAGATTCTGTCTACCTCTACCCTATCCATCCCCTTCATTATCTTATACGTCTCTATAAGATCCCCCCTCATCCTTCTAAACTCCAACTAGTACAGACCCAGTCTATTTAGTTTCTCTTCATAGTCCAACCCCCTCATCTCCGGTATCAGCCGAGTGAACCTTCACTGCCCTGCCAAATGGACTCTTCATCCTCCAGGACCCAGTCCAAAGTTATACTCTGCTCCCAATGCCTTACTTCCCTTTACTCTGAGCAGGTAACGTCTGATAGCAGAACTAACTTTCACTGTGAGAGTTACACTGGGAATTACTGCTGCTAACAAACCAGATGAATCTCCCAACTTCTGTTCAGTTCTCACAAGCCCGGTGTCTTTTAGGGAAGTGTCAATTCACAGGTGAATTCTCCTTAGAGAGAGTAACACGGGCAGTGTGGCTCTCTCAGGGTCAGTCTCTCTCTCTCTCAGGGTCAGGGTCAGTCTCCCTCTCTCTCTCTCTCTCAGGGTCAGTCTCTCTCTCTCTCTCTCAGGGTCAGTCTCTCTCTCTCTCAGGGTCAGGGTCAGTCTCCCTCTCTCTCTCTCTCTCAGGGTCAGTCTCTCTCTCTCTCAGGGTCAGGGTCAGTCTCCCTCTCTCTCTCTCTCTCAGGGTCAGTCTCTCTCTCTCTCTCTCAGGGTCAGTCTCTCTCTCTCTCTCTCAGGGTCAGTCTCTCTCTCTCTCTCTCTCAGGGTCAGTCTCTCTCTCTCTCTCTCTCAGGGTCAGTCTCTCTCTCTCTCTCTCAGGGTCAGTCTCTCTCTCTCTCTCTCAGGGTCAGTCTCTCTCTCTCTCTCTCAGGGTCAGTCTCTCTCTCTCTCTCTCAGGGTCAGTCTCTCTCTCTCTCTCTCAGGGTCAGTCTCTCTCTCTCTCTCTCAGGGTCAGTCTCTCTCTCTCTCTCTCAGGGTCAGTCTCTCTCTCTCTCTCTCAGGGTCAGTCTCTCTCTCTCTCTCTCAGGGTCAGTCTCTCTCTCTCTCTCAGGGTCAGTCTCTCTCTCTCTCTCTCAGGGTCAGTCTCTCTCTCTCTCTCTCAGGGTCAGTCTCTCTCTCTCTCTCTCAGGGTCAGTCTCTCTCTCTCTCTCTCAGGGTCAGTCTCTCTCTCTCTCTCTCAGGGTCAGTCTCTCTCTCTCTCTCTCAGGGTCAGTCTCTCTCTCTCTCTCTCAGGGTCAGTCTCTCTCTCTCTCTCTCAGGGTCAGTCTCTCTCTCTCTCTCTCAGGGTCAGTCTCTCTCTCTCTCTCTCAGGGTCAGTCTCTCTCTCTCTCTCTCAGGGTCAGTCTCTCTCTCTCTCTCTCAGGGTCAGTCTCTCTCTCTCTCTCTCAGGGTCAGTCTCTCTCTCTCTCTCTCAGGGTCAGTCTCTCTCTCTCTCTCTCAGGGTCAGTCTCTCTCTCTCTCTCTCAGGGTCAGTCTCTCTCTCTCTCTCTCAGGGTCAGTCTCTCTCTCTCTCTCTCAGGGTCAGTCTCTCTCTCTCTCTCTCAGGGTCAGTCTCTCTCTCTCTCTCTCAGGGTCAGTCTCTCTCTCTCTCTCTCAGGGTCAGTCTCTCTCTCTCTCTCTCAGGGTCAGTCTCTCTCTCTCTCTCTCAGGGTCAGTCTCTCTCTCTCTCTCTCAGGGTCAGTCTCTCTCTCTCTCTCTCAGGGTCAGTCTCTCTCTCTCTCTCTCAGGGTCAGTCTCTCTCTCTCTCTCAGGGTCAGTCTCTCTCTCTCTCTCTCAGGGTCAGTCTCTCTCTCTCTCTCTCAGGGTCAGTCTCTCTCTCTCTCTCGAGTCTCTCTCTCTCTTTCAGGGTCAGTCTCTCTCTCTCTCTCTCAGGGTCAGTCTCTCTCTCTCTCTCTCAGGGTCAGTCTCTCTCTCTCTCTCAGGGTCAGTCTCTCTCTCTCTCTTCAGGGTCAGTCTCTCTCTCTCTCTCAGGGGTCAGTCTCTCTCTCTCTCTCTCAGGGTCAGTCTCTCTCTCTCTCAGGGTCAGTCTCTCTCTCTCTCAGGTGTCTCTCTCTTCTCTCAGGGTCAGTCTCTCCTCCCCTCTCTCTCTCAGGGTCAGTCTCTCTCTCTCTCAGGGCTCTCTCTCAGGGTCAGTCTCTCTCTCTCTCAGGGTCAGTCTCTCTCTCTCTCAGGGTCAGTCTCTCTCTCTCTCAGGGTCAGTCTCTCTCTCTCTCAGGGTCAGTCTCTCTCTCTCTCAGGGTCAGTCTCTCTCTCTCTCAGGGTCAGTCTCTCTCTCTCTCAGGGTCAGTCTCTCTCTCTCTCAGGGTCAGTCTCTCTCTCTCTCTCAGGGTCAGTCTCTCTCTCTCTCAGGGTCAGTCTCTCTCTCTCTCAGGGTCAGTCTCTCTCTCTCTCAGGGTCAGTCTCTCTCTCTCTCAGGGTCAGTCTCTCTCTCTCTCAGGGTCAGTCTCTCTCTCTCTCAGGGTCAGTCTCTCTCTCTCTCAGGGTCAGTCTCTCTCTCTCTCAGGGTCAGTCTCTCTCTCTCTCAGGGTCAGTCTCTCTCTCTCTCAGGGTCAGTCTCTCTCTCTCTCAGGGTCAGTCTCTCTCTCTCTCTCTCAGGATCAGTCTCTCTCTCTCTCAGGATCAGTCTCTCTCTCTCTCAGGATCAGTCTCTCTCTCTCTCAGGATCAGTCTCTCTCTCTCTCAGGGTCAGTGTCTCTCTCAGGGTCAGTGTCTCTCTCAGGGTCAGTGTCTCTCTCAGGGTCAGTGTCTCTCTCAGGGTCAGTCTCTCTCTCAGGGTCAGTCTCTCTCTCAGGGTCAGTCTCTCTCTCTCTCTCTCAGGGTCAGTCTCTCTCTCTCTCTCTCAGGGTCAGTCTCTCTCTCTCTCTCTCAGGGTCAGTCTCTCTCTCTCTCTCTCAGGGTCAGTCTCTCTCTCTCTCTCTCAGGGTCAGTCTCTCTCTCTCTCTCTCAGGGTCAGTCTCTCTCTCTCTCTCTCAGGGTCAGTCTCTCTCTCTCTCTCTCTCAGGGTCAGTCTCTCTCTCTCTCTCTCAGGGTCAGTCTCTCTCTCTCTCTCTCAGGGTCAGTCTCTCTCTCTCTCTCTCAGGGTCAGTCTCTCTCTCTCTCTCTCAGGGTCAGTCTCTCTCTCTCTCTCTCAGGGTCAGTCTCTCTCTCTCTCTCTCAGGGTCAGTCTCTCTCTCTCTCTCTCAGGGTCAGTCTCTCTCTCTCTCTCTCAGGGTCAGTCTCTCTCTCTCTCTCTCTCTCTCAGGGTCAGTCTCTCTCTCTCAGCGTCAGTCTCTCTCTCTCAGGGTCAGTCTCTCTCTCTCAGGGTCAGTGTCTCTCTCTCAGGGTCAGTGTCTCTCTCAGGGTCAGTCTCTCTCTCAGGGTCAGTCTCTCTCTCAGGGTCAGTCTCTCTCTCTCTCTCTCTCAGGGTCTGTCTCTCTCTCTCTCTCTCAGGGTCTGTCTCTCTCTCTCTCTCTCAGTGTCTGTCTCTCTCTCTCTCTCTCTCAGGGTCAGTCTCTCTCTCTCTCTCTCAGGGTCAGTCTCTCTCTCTCTCAGGGTCAGTCTCTCTCTCTCTCTCTCTCAGGGTCAGTCTCTCTCTCTCTCTCTCTCAGGGTCAGTCTCTCTCTCTCTCTCTCTCAGGGTCAGTCTCTCTCTCTCTCTCTGGGTCAGTCTCTCTCTCTCTCTCTGGGTCAGTCTCTCTCTCTCAGGGTCAGTCTCTCTCTCTCAGGGTCAGTCTCTCTCTCTCTCAGGGTCAGTCTCTCTCTCTCTCAGGGTCAGTCTCTCTCTCTCTCTCTCAGGGTCAGTCTCTCTCTCTCTCTCTCAGGGTCAGTCTCTCTCTCTCAGGGTCAGTCTCTCTCTCTCAGGGTCAGTCTCTCTCTCTCTCAGGGTCAGTCTCTCTCTCTCTCTCTCAGGGTCAGTCTCTCTCTCTCTCTCTCTCAGGGTCAGTCTCTCTCTCTCAGGGTCAGTCTCTCTCTCTCAGGGTCAGTCTCTCTCTCTCAGGGTCAGTCTCTCTCTCTCAGGGTCAGTCTCTCTCTCTCAGGGTCAGTCTCTCTCTCTCAGGGTCAGTCTCTCTCTCTCTCAGGGTCAGTCTCTCTCTCTCAGGGTCAGTCTCTCTCTCTCTCAGGGTCAGTCTCTCTCTCTCTCTCTCTCTCTCAGGGTCAGTCTCTCTCTCTCTCTCTCTCAGGGTCAGTCTCTCTCTCTCTCTCTCTCTCTCTCTCAGGGTCAGTCTCTCTCTCTCTCAGGGTCAGTCTCTCTCTCTCTCTCAGGGTCAGTCTCTCTCTCTCTCTCAGGGTCAGTCTCTCTCTCTCTCTAAGGGTCAGTCTCTCTCTCTCTCTCAGGGTCAGTCTCTCTCTCTCTCTCAGGGTCAGTCTCTCTCTCTCTCTCTCTCTCAGGGTCAGTCTCTCTCTCTCTCTCTCTCAGGGTCAGTCTCTCTCTCTCTCTCTCTCAGGGTCAGTCTCTCTCTCTCTCTCTCAGGGTCAGTCTCTCTCTCTCTCTCTCTCTCTCTCGCAGGGTC
>NW_027651128.1:0-22701 GCF_965287045.1 Carcharhinus amblyrhynchos
CGTAGCGGACTTGCCAAATTTCCTTCGTCTTCTGAGAAAGTAGAGGTGTTGGTGGGCTTTGGAATCTTGTACCTCGGAGATGCGCATTTGTACGGTAATGTCTGTACCGGTTCAATGAAAACTGTCCGATTTATTCTTCTACGGTGCGTCTGTAAAAATTGAAGGGAGGGGGGCGAAATCAGGATATCGAGTTTGATGATCAGCCATGATCAAAATGAATGGCGGACCAGGCTCGAGGGGCCAAATGGCCTCCTCCTGCTTCTAGTTTCCATTTTGTCTGATGAGAACGTTCTAGAAAAGCAAAAACAAAAGCTCCAGTGAGTTTCCCCGCTTGGAGAAGAGCCAAGACTCCCCCCCCTCCCCTCCCTCACTTTCCCTCCCTGATTTCTAATTAGATTCTGTCAAACTTTAAAGGTTTCCAATTAGTTGCAGGCGTGTGTCAGCCGTGGCCTAGTTTCAGTCGGATGATATTCCGTTTCGCTGTCAAATGTGCCACGCGTGCGAGTGAGAATCTCTCAGCCGCTCGCTCGCCAAATCCCTCTGAGTTATACAGGCCGACATTCCCACACTGTGGAATCTCCTGCCTGCTTCGCAACAGGAGGAGGATCAGCAGAGGGGGGGATAGCAGTGAACTGGGTGGAGACGGGGGAAACTCTTCACCATCCCCCACCGCCCCGCTCTCCACTCCCCTCCCCCCTCACCTCCCCATCGTCCTGGGGCTCACCGGGACAAAGAGATAGAGGAATGAAATCAGGAGGCACGGTTCTACATGGATACTGGGAGGAGAGAGGGAGGGGGAGAGGGAGAGGGGGAGAGGGGGAGAGAGAGGGAGGGGAGGGAAGGGGGAGAGAGGGTAAGGGAGGGGGTGGCAGAGGGAGGGGGAGGGGGGAAACAGGGGGAGGGGAGGGAAGGGACGGGAAGGGAGGGGGACCGAGGGGTAAGGAGGGGGGAGGGACGGGGAGGGCCGAGGGATGGGGAGGGAAGGGCGGAGGGGCGAACGGGGAGGGAGGGGGGAGGGACGGGAAGGGGGGAGGGGGAGGGACGGGGAGAAAGGGGGAAGGATGGGGAGGAATGGGGGAAGGGACGGACAGGGAAGCACATGGAGTGAGGGGGAGGGACGGGGAGGGTGTGACTGGGAGGAGGAGGGAGAGAGGGGAAGGGACAGGGAGGGACAGGGAGGGAAGGGGAGGGTGAGGGACGGGGAGGGAGGGAGGGTGAGGGACGGGGAGGGAGTGACTGGGAGGAGAAGGGAGAGAGGGGAAGGGACAGGGAGGGACAGGGAGGGAAGGGGAGGGTGAGGGACGGGGAGGGAGGGAGGGTGAGGGACGGGGAGGGAGGGATGGGGAGGGAGGGAGGGAGGGAGGGGAGGGGGTAGGACGGCGAGGGAGGGAAGGGAGGGGGTAGGATGGCGAGAGGGAGAGAAATTTGTTTGCTTGAATGGGAAATGGCGCCAAGACTCGGGGCGAGGGGGGGCAGAGGAGGGGGGGGGGGAATAACGAACGGCGATCCGGAGCAGCGGCGTTCCGAAGTGAACGGCGGAGGGGTCCAGGCGGATTCCTCCAGCGTTCTTCGGAATAGTTGGGGGGGGGGGGGGGGGTGGGTGGGTGGGTGGTGAGGGAGGGGCAGTGGCGATGGGGGCTACGTTTTCAACCCCGATCTTTAGGATGTGGTGGGGGGGGGGTTATGGAGGGAAATAAAGGGAAACTTGCCTTCCTCTGGAATCACACATGCGCAACGCGTGCACACTCAGAGTGTGGGCTTTGAAAGAATGAAGGAGAGAGGGAGAGGGGAGGGAGGGAGGGAGAGGGGAGGGTTGGCTGGCTGTTGTATCACTCTGGAGCCTATTAGCTTGGGAAGCAGTGCTGGATATAGTGTGTGTGTGAGAGAGTGAGTGAGTGTGAATGGAATAGAGGAGATCAATAATCTTTTTTTAACCTTGGAGACTTGCTGAGGGGAAAAGGCAACATTATGGACAGAGAAGGCAAGGGATTTCTAACATTGCTTGTTAATTTTGGAGGGATATTGCTTTACTGTGTGTGTGTGTGTGTGTTATAGATGGAGGTGCACTGTGCTGGGAGTTCAGTGTTGAAAGGCTGTAGTTAGCATCTCCCTGTGTGTGTCTCTCTCTCTGCAGCTCTGGGTGATGCAGCCACTGCCTGGTGCCCCCAGCCCCCGCTGAAAGATGCCCCTCAGCCCGGCTTCCAGCGAGGATGAGCGGCGGAGCCTCCCCGACTACCCCGGCGAGTCTGACAGCGGCAGCTCCGGGGAGGAGAGCCTGCGAGGCGGCGGCGCCCCGGCCACCAAGCCCCGGGAGCGGGGCACCGACGCCAACTTCAGCATGATGGTCTTTCGCATCGGCATCCCGGACCTGCAGCAGACGGTAAGGCACTTCGGCTGGGGCAGGCATCACAGGCACTTCGACTGGGGCAGGAATCACATGCACTTCGACTTGAGGGGGGGGGGGCATCACAGGCACTTTGATGGGGGAGGAGTCAGAGGCAGTTTGACTAGAGGGAGAATCACAGGCACTTCGACTGGGGGAGGCGTCACAGGCACTTGCACTGGGGGAGGAGTCAGAGGCACTTTGACTACGGGAGGAATCACAGGCACTTCAACTGGGGGAGGCGTCACAGGCAGTGATGGGGGAGGAGTCAGAGGCACTTCGACTGGGGGAGGAATCACAGGTACTTGGACTGGGGGAGGCGACACAGGCACTTCGACTGGGGCAGGCGTCACAGGCACTTTGATGTTGGGGGGGGGAGTCAGAGGCACTTCCACTGGGGGAGGAATCACAGGCACTTCAACTAGGAGAGGCGTCACAGGCACTTCGACTGGGGGAGGAATCACAGGCACTTTGGCTGGGAGAGGCGTCACAGGCACTTCGACTGCGGGAGGCGTCACAGGCATTTCAACTGGGGAGGAATCACAGACACTTTGGGGGAAGAATCACAGGCACTTCGACTGGGAGAGGCGTCAGGCACTTTGACTGGGGGTGCTGCGCAGCTCTGGGGGTTTTGGAGGGTGGGGGACACTTTTGCAGTTGAGGGTCTGGGGGGCTGTGTGTAAGTGAGGAGGTGGATTAAGGTCTTGACTTGTCCACTCTGCATTTCTAATTTTAAGCGTGGAGGAAAAAGTAGAAATCTCCCCAGTGTTTCCAAATCTGCTGTTGTAGCTTTTCTAATTTCTCCCCAACCTCTTCCTCCCAAAGTGGGAATGAAGGCAAAAATTCCAGCTTGTTTCTGCACCCCCCCATCACCCCCCACAAGCCCACCCCCCTGCCCCCATCCCCCTCCCCCCATCCCCCTCCCCAGACAGCGATCAAGCAAGCTCACCATACCCAGGGAGCAAGCATGCAATGCTTGTGTCGTTGGGTACACTCTCGCACTCATTCATAGAATCTTTACAGTGCAGAAGGAGGCCATTCAGCCCACTGAGCCTGCACTGACCACAATCCCACCCAGGCCCTATCCCCATAACCCTGTGCGTTTACCCTGCGAATCCCCCTGACACCAAGGGGCAATTTAGCACTGCCAATACGCATAACCTGCGCATTTTTGGAGAGTGGGAGGGAACCGGAGGAAACCCATGCAGACAGTGGTTAGCACTGCCAGGGACCCGGGTTCGATCCCTGGCTTGGGTCACTGTCTGTGTGGAGTCTGCACCTTCTCCCCGTGTCTGCGTGGGTTTCCTCCGGGTGCTCCGGTTTCCTCCCACAGTCCGAAACACGTGTTGGTTAGGGTGCATTGGCCGTGCTAAATTCTCCCTCAGTGTACCTGAACAGGGGCAGGAGTGTGGCGACTAGGGGATTTTCACAGTAATTTCATTGCAGTGTTAATGTAAGCCTACTTATGACGCTAATAAATAAACTTAAAAATGCAATCTCAACGCAGACATTGACCCGAGGCCGGAATCGAGCCCTGGGTCCCTGGCGCTAACCACCGTGCCACCTATGTGTGGTTTAACTTGTGAAACTTCTGCCTCCAGAAGTATTTTAGTTTCTCTTTTGCTCTGTCTAACCAGCTCCCAGCTCGTCAAAAGTTCTGTAAGAATTTGTTCAGAGACTGTTGGGTTGGACTTCAGAAAATAGGGGGCATGATATTTAGTTATGATAGGGTTGGGTTGTTGAGTGGGTCTCAGTATCCTTGGATAGAGGGAGGGGGATGGGAATGGGAGAGAGAAGCAGGAGGAAATCCGCAGGAAGGAAATGGTTGGATGGAGCACCGTGGGGGTGATGATGGGGGTGGGGTTTGAGTGGGGGTCAGATGGGGGGGGGGGCGGTGAAGTATAATCTTTTGCCTTGACCAATGCAGTGCCCGTTAGACTTTGACGAACCTCAGCAAGATGCCCCGCCAACGCCAGCACTTCCTGAAGCCCGCTGACCGAACTGAAACCGGAATTGCCGCAGTTAGTTTCCGCACAGGAATATCCCACGGGTGGCAAGCTGGATAACACCGGCTTCGACCGTTACTCCCGATGTTGGACTGGGGATTGGCAAACATCCAGCCGTGGCACTGGGAAAGAGGGGTAGGGAGAGGGAAAAAAAACTCGCTATCTCTGCGTCGGATTCACGCTGCGTGAACTTTGAACCTCATCCAAGGCAGGGTGGTGGGGTTGTTGGGGGAGGTGGGGGATGGGGTCCTCGGTTTACTGCCTTTTCTGAAAGCTGGCAGCACTCCGACAGGGGCAGCGCTCCTGCGTTATTGCCCTGGAGAGAGTGAGGGACCTATGATTAGGCGTTTGGGTCCCTGGAGTGGGAGAGGGGAGGGTCACTGTCTGTGGGGAGTTTGCACCTTTTACGTGGGCCTTCATTCTGGTGTTCTCGCTTCCTTTCACAGAGCAGGTGTGTGGGTTAGGTGGATTGGCCATGCTAAATTGCCCCTTAGTGTCCAAAGATATGCAGGTTAGGTGGATTGGCCAGGCTAAATTGCCCCTTAGTGTCCAAAGATATGCAGGTTAGGTGGATTGGCCATGCTAAATTGCCCCTTAGTGCCCAAAGATGTGCGGTTAGGTGGATTGGCCATGCTAAATTGCCCCTTAGTGCCCAAAGATGTGCGGTTAGGTGGATTGGCCATGCTAAATTGCCCCTTAGTGCCCAAAGATGTGCGGTTAGGTGGATTGGCCATGCTAAATTGCCCCTTAGTGCCCAAAGATGTGCGGTTAGGTGGATTGGCCATGCTAAATTGCCCCTTAGTGGCCAATGATGTGCAGGTTAGTGCTTAGTGTCAGGGGGATTAGCAGGTTAAATGCATGGGATTATGGGGATAGGAACTGGGTGGGATTGTGGTCGATGCAGACTTGATGGGCTGAATGGCCTCCTTCTGTTCTGTAGGATTCTATGGTTCTGCAAGTAGGTTTGCATTAAGTCTGCGATGTGGTTACAGTGAAAATCCCCTAGTCGCCACACTCCGGCACCTGTTTGGACACACTGAGGGAGAATTTAACATGGCCAATGCACCCTAACCAGCACGTCTTTCAGACAGTGGGAGGAAACCGGAGCACTTGAGGGAAACCCATGCAGATATGGGGAGAATGTGCAATCTCCACACAGACAGTGACTCAAGGCCGGAATTGAACCTGGGTCCCTGGCGCTGTGAGGTGGCAGTGCTAACCATTGTGCCACCTGCGAGACTCTGACTCCGGTGAGTAAGTCAGGTGATTCACATTAATGCATTTAACCTACCTGTGTTCGTGAACAAGGAGCGGTAAGAATCATGCAGTACAGAAGAGGCCTTTCGGCCCATCTAGTCTTCAACTACATCTAATCTAATCCCACTTGCCAGCACTCGGTCTTGAATACTATGATGTTCCAAGTGCTCGTCCAGTCCTTTTTAAAGATTTCCTGCCTCGTCCAGTCCTTTTTAAAGATTTCCCCTGGCAGCTCATTCCAGACCCTCACCACCCTCCGGGTAAAAAGATTTTTCTCAAATCCCCTCTAAATCTCTTGCCCCTGACTGAAATCTACGGCCCTGGTTATTGAACCCTTTGCAAAGGGAAGAAGTTCCTTCTTATCTACACTATCTCATTATTCCGTACACCTCAATCAGGTCCCCCCTCAGCCTTCTCTGCTCTAAAGAAAGCAATGATGTGGAGATGCCGGCGTTGGACTGGGGTGGGCACAGTAAGAAGTCTCACGACACCAGGTTAAAGTCCAACAGGTTTATTTGGTAACAAATGCCACTAGCTTTCGGGGCTCTGCCCCTTCGTCAGGTGAGGAGGGGGGAGTTCTGATCACAAACAGGGCATATAAAGACACACACTCAGTTTACAGAATACTGATTAGAATGTGAATCTTTACAGCTAATCAAGTCTTAGAGGTGCAGACAATGTGAGTGGAGATAGCATTAAGCACAGGTTAAAGAGATCCAGACAGGACAGTAAGTGAGATGTTGCAAACCCAAGCAAGTCAGGGTTACAGATAGTGTGACATGAACCCAAGATCCCGGTTGAGGCCGTCCTCATGCGTGCGGAACTTGACTATCAGTCTCTGTTCAGCGACTCTGCGTTGTTGTGAAGGCCGCCTTGGAGAATGCTTACCCGAAGATCAGAGGCTGAATGCCCGTGACTGCTGAAGGGTTTGTTTGTGATCAGAACTCCCCACTCACCTGACGAAGGGGCAGAGCCCCGAAAGCTAGTGGCGTTTGCTACCAAATAAACCTGTTGGTCTTTAACCTGGTGTTGTGAGGCTTCTTACTAAGGAAAGCAACCCCAGCCTAACCAGCCTCTCTTCACAGCTGAAACCCTCCAGCCCAGGCAGCATCCTGGTGAGTCTCCTCTGCACCCTCTCCAGTGTAATCACATCCTTTCTACAGCAAGGCGACCGGAACTGCACACAGCTGTGGCCTAACCAGCGAGAGATTTTATTCTCTACAGCTCCAACATAATTTCCAACATAGTCTGTGCCACGACTGATAAAGGCAGGAGAGGATTCTTGGTGGTGCGAGATCTAATCGGGCGTATGCAGAATAAAAAGGGGTGGCACGATGGCACAGTGGTTAGCACTGCGGCCTCACAGCACCAGGGACCCGGGTTCAGTTCCGGCCTCGGCTGACTGGAGTTTGCACATTCTCCCCATGTCTGCGTGGGTTTCCTCCAGGTGCTCCGGTTTCCTCCCACACTCCAAAGATTAGGTGGATTGGCCATGCTACATTCTCCCTTAGCATCAGGGGGATCAGGACTGTAAATCCAGGATTATGGGGGTGGGATCTGTGTGGGGTTGTTGTCAGTGCAGGCTCAATGGGCAAAATGGCCTCCTTCTGCACTGTAGGTTCTATAAATACTAGTATAGATTTGTTGGGCTGAGTGGCCTCTTCCAGTGCTCTCAATTCCATTCATGGGATGTGGCTGTCGCTGGCCAGGCCAACATTTGTTGCCCATCCCTAATTGCCCCTTGAACTGAGTGGTTTGATAGGCCATTTCAGAGGGAGTCAAGAGTCAACCACATTGCTGTGGCTCTGGAGTCACCTGTAGGCCAGACCGGGTAAGGACGGCAGATTTCCTTCCCTAAAGGGACATTAGTGACCCAGATGAGTTTTTTCCGACAACGGACCATCAGTAGATTCTTAATTCCAGGTATTTTTCATTGAATTCAAATTCCATCATCTGCCGTGGTGGGATTCGAACCTGGATCCCCACAACACTAGCTGAGTTCCTGGATTAACAGTCTAGCAATAATACCACATCGCCGCCTCCTCAATTGGAAAACTCACACGTTGGCTCCCATTGACCCACAGCTGACGGGACTGCGTGTACCCTTAAAGGGACAGGCCCTAGGTCAGCACAGTATCACCATTAGCAACTGGTTGAGTGCGGCCTTGCGTCAACCTTGGGGGCGACATGGGGGAATGAGCTGCTGGAGTGTCGAGGTCCTTTCTGGTGGGTTTTTGCCAGTGCCGAGAATGTTTCAGCGCTGGTGTCCCGCTGAGGTCAATGCTCTCTGACTGCCGCGACCTTGTGTGCCCCCTACCATCCGTGTGTCAAAATAGCCCGGGTTCCCCAACTGTGGGGGCCGCAGAGCAAGAGTGTGGGAGGCCTACCATAACCAGGTACTGCCCACTCTCCGGCTGCTATGGCAACAGCCTTGCAATGCTTATATGCAAACTCTGGACTAATTATTCCTGCAAAATGCTTTGTATTTGGACTTTGATTTGATTTATTATTGTCACATTATTAGCGTACAGTGAAAAATATTGTTTCCTGCGCACTATACAGACAAAGCATACCGTTCATAGAGAACGAAAGGAGAGAGTGCAGAATGTAGTGTTACAGTCATAGGTAGGGTGTAGAGAAAGGTCAACTTAATGCGAGGTAGGTCCATTCAAAAGTCTGATGGCAGCAGGGAAGAAGCTGTTCTTGAGTTGGTAGGCAGCACAGTGGTCAGCACTGCTGCCTCACAGCACGAGGAACCCGGGTTCGATTCCCGGCTTGGGTCACTGACTGCGGGAAAGTTCAGCCCAGATTCTTTGAATATTTTGAAAATACAGTTTATTTATTCGTGTCACAAGGAGGCTTACGTTAACACTGCAATTACTGTAAATGAAAGTTACTGTGAAAATCCCCTAGTCGCCACACCCCGGCACCTATTTGGGTACACTGAGGGAGAATTTAGCACGGCCAATTCACCTAACCAGCACGCCTTTTGGACTCTGGGAGGAAACTGGAGGAAACCCATGCAGACACGGGGAGAATGTGCAAACTCCGCACAGACAGTGACCCAAGCCGGGAAGCAAACCCGGGTCCCTTGCCCTGTGAGGCAGCAGTACTAATCACTGTGGCACTGTGAAGGCAGAGGTAGGATAGAATCATAGAATCCCTACAGTGCTGAAGGAGGCTATTCGGCCCATTGAGTCTGCACTGACCATAATCCCACCCAGGCCCTATCCCCATAACTTTGCATATTTACCCTGCTAATTCCCCTGGCACTAAGGGGCCATTTAGCACTGCCAATCAACCTAACCCGCACATCCTTGGACTGTGGGAGGAAACCCATGCAGACATGGGGAGAATGTGCAAACTCCACACACAAAGTTACCTGCGTTCAGAATTGAACCCGGGCCCCGGCATTGTGAGGCAGCAGTGCTAACCACTGTGCCACTATGAAGGCAGAGGTGGGATAGATTCCTGGTAATCAAGAGGGAGTGATCGGGGTGGGGTGTTGACAGGAGGCAGATTTGAGGTACTTAGAGCAGCCATGGAGGAACCGGCCTGAGGGGTCGAATGTTCTCCTCCTGTTTATATGTTCACATCCAGCAGTCATAGGGTTAAAGCAGTAATTATTTGTAGAGTGGGGGTGAAGAATACTCCAAGTCCCTGATTTACACTCTAGGTAGCACCCTTAATGGTGACAGAGTGGTCAGCACTGCTGCCTCACAGCTACAGGGATCTGTGTGGAGTCTGCATGTTCTCCCCATGTCTGCATGGGTTTCCTCCGGGTGCTGCAGTTTCCTCCCACAATCTGAAAGACATGTAGCTTAGATCCATTGGCCATGCTAAATTACCCCTTAGAATCCCCCTTAGGGAGGTTAGGGGGGGGGTCACAGGCATAAGGTGGGCGTGTGAGCCTGGGGAAGTTTATGTATTAATGTCACAACTAGGCTTAGATTTCCAGCATCTGCAGTATTTTGCTTTAGTCTCAATGGGTTTTCAAGTTTATTAGTTTCACAAGTAGGCTGACATTAACACTGCAGTGAAGTTACTGTGAAAATCCCCTAGTCGCCACACTCCAGTGCCTGTTCAGGTACACTGAGGGAGAATTTAGCACGGCCACTGCACCTAGCCAGCACGTCTTTCGGACAGTGGGAGGAAACCGGAGCGCCCGGAGGAAACCCACACAGACACGGGGAGAATGTTCAGACTCCGCACAGACAGTGACCCAAGCGGGGAATCGAACCTGGCTCCCTGGTGCCGTGAGGCAACAGCGCTAACCACTGCACCACCGTGGGGACCAATAGAGGGTTCAAGGCTGAAGTTGGCATAGGTTAGGGTAGCGAGTGTTGCAAGGAGATCGGAAGGCAGATTGGTTAGTGTCCCTGCCTCTGAAGCAGAGAAACTGGGTTCGAGTCCCACCCCAGGACTTGATGGCTGAGGAAGGTGCATTCATAAGATGGTAAGGTTGAGTGTCATAAGGTTGAGTGTCAGCCTGTAAATCCTTCCAACACACACAGCAAACGGTAAGAGCAGGAGAGAGTCCTGATTTTCCATGTGATGGAGAGAGTGTTGGAGCCTCGACATCATTATCCGTATCTCCAGCCTATAACATGCGTGGAAAAGCTACGGGTTCCCATAGCAACTTGGACTCCCTGAGCAAGAGACTAAGTCAGTTAGGATTATGTTCACTGGAGTTTAGGAGAGTGAGAGGGGATCTCATAGAAACTTACAAAATTCTAATAGGATTAGACAGGGTGGATTCAGAAAGAATGTTCCCGATGGCAGGGGAATCCAGAACTAGGGGTCAGAGTTTGAGGATAAGGGCTAAACCTTTTAGGACTGAGGTGAAGAGAAATTTCCTCACCCAGAGGGTGGTGAATGTGTGGAATTCACTCCCACAGAGGCCAAAATGTTGTGTGATTTCAAGAGAAAGATTAGATGTAGCTCTTGGGGCTAAAGGGATCAAGGGATATGGGGGCAAAGTGGGGGGGGCGGGGGATCTGGATATTTGATGATCAGCCATGATCAGAATGAATGGTGGAGCAGGCTCGAAGGGCAGAATGGCCTACTCCTGCTTCTAGTTTCTATGTTTTCCTGATGTCAGCGAGGGATATGGACAAATGGAGGATAGAATCATATAATCCCTACAGTGCAGAAGGAAGCCATTTGGCCCACCAAATCTGCACCAACCACAATCTGGCCCAGGCCCCATACCCGCAACCCTATGTATTTACCCTTGCTGGCCCCCCAGATACTAAGGGCAATTGAGCATAGCCAATCCACATAACCCACACATCTTTGGACTACGATAATCCCAACCCAGGCCCTGTCCCCGTAACCCCACACATTTACCCTGCTAATTCCTCTAACCTACTCATCATCCTGGGACACTAAGGGGGAATTTGGCGCGACCAGTGCACCCTAACCAGCACGTCTTTCAGACTGCGGGAGGAGACCGGAGCAAACCCACGCAGACGCGGGGAAGAACGTGCAAACTCCACACAGACGGTGACCCGAGGCGGGGAATCGAACCTGGGTCCCTGGCGCCGTGAGGCAGCAGTGCTGACCCACTGTGCCGCCCCGTGAATGGAGTGCATACAGCTCACCAATGAAGGGGCTAGACAGGGTGGGAGCGGAGAGATTACTTCCACTTAGATGGAAACAAGAACTAGAGGGTACAGCCTCAAAATAAGGGGGATTTATCAGTTTAGAGTTGAGGAGGAACTTCTTCTCCCAGAGGGTGGTGAACCTTTGGAATTCTCTGCCCATTGAAGCAGTGGAGGCTACCTCGTTAAATGTGTTTAAGTCACAGGTAGATAGGTTCCTGACCAATAAGGGAATTAAGGGTTATGGGGAGAGGGCGGGAATGTGGAACTGAACCACTATCAGATCAGCCATGATCTTATTGAATGGCGGGGCAGGCTCGAGGGGCTAGATGGCCTAACCCTGCTCCTGGTTTTTATGTTCTTATGAGCTTGGAGAATGGCGCCGCGGACTCGATGGGCCAAATGGCCTGTTCCTTGTCCTGGCAGGAAGCCAGAGAGTGTCGCGCCTCTTCCCAAAATTAGCATTGGAATCTCTGGACGCTCCCAGGGATTGATTACCTGTCCGTGGACCTGTGCGACGAGGAAGTTTTATTTGTCTAATGTGGAGAGAGTTGGGCCGACGCCACCCGCGACAGCCTCCAATCAGAGGCTTCGATGAGGCGGGGGGCGGTGGGAGGGGAGTGAGCGAGCAAACGAGCCACACACTTGTTCAAGGAGATGCGGTGACATCTAATTTGCTATTCCACTCTATCGCTCGCCTACACAAAGAGGTGGATCGGAATTCAACAAATTTGCAAACTTACTTTATTGCTTTATTACAGTGCGAGCTGTCTCTGTAAGCGCTGTCTGTCTCACAAGTACGCAGAGCGGGGTGGGGAGGAGGGGGGGGGGTCCTAGCAAAGTGCCTGGTGTGAGGTACGTGGCCCACCTCAGTCTATCACCGCACTCTGAGACACCTGACCCTCCAACTCACCCCCACCCACCAACCTCCAGGTTTAAAAATGGACTAACCACAGTTTCCCTGCAGTGCGGAAGGAGGCTATTCAGCCCATCGAATTTGCACCGACTCTCCGAAAGAGCATTTCACCCGGGCCCATCCCCTGCCCTGTCCCTGTAACCACACGCACGTACCCCTCTAATCCCACTAACCCACACATATTTAGACACTAAGGGACAATTTAGCATGGTCAATCCACCTAACCTGCACATCTTTGGACACTAAGGGGCAATTTAGCATGACCAATCCACCTAACCTACACATC
The DNA here is from genome assembly GCF_965287045.1 of Carcharhinus amblyrhynchos. Lineage (NCBI taxonomy): Eukaryota > Metazoa > Chordata > Chondrichthyes > Carcharhiniformes > Carcharhinidae > Carcharhinus > Carcharhinus amblyrhynchos. The sequence continues at coordinate 12,452 of NW_027651128.1, forward strand.
TTTGGACACAAAAGGGCAATTTAGCATGGCCAATCCACCTAACCGACACATCTTTGGACACGAAGGGGCAATTTAGCATGGCCAATCCACCTAACCTGCACATCTTTGGACACTAAGGGGCAATTTAGCATGGCCAATCCACCTAACCTGCACATCTTTGGACACTAATGGCCATTTACCATGGCCTATCCAGTCTAGGACCAGAAAGGGTCAAGCCTCAGAATAAAGGGGTGCCAATTTAAGAAGGAAAGGAAGAGGAATTTCCTCTCTCAGAAAGTTGTGAGTCTTTGGAACTCCTTACCACAGAGAGCTGGGTGGCAGAATCCCTGTGTCTATTTAAGAATGAGATAGGTAGATTTTTAACCAGTAAGGGAATCAAGGATTAGGGAAAGGGCACAGGGAAGTGGACATGAGGAATGTCGGATCAATCGTGATTGTATTGAATGGTGGGGCAGGCTCGAGGGGCCGAATGGCCTCCCCCGTTCCTGTTTCTTGTGGTCTTAGAGACAACCTGGTGGTTCTCCAGAGCCCTGATGGTGGGGAGTACAGTTGCCCAAATGGTAAAGTTTATTCATTCATGTCACAAGTAAGCTCACACTGCAATGAAGTTACTGTGAAAATCCCCTAGTCGCCACACTCCGGTGCCTGTTCGGGTAACACTGAGGGAGAATTTAGCATGGCCGATGTCCCTAACCTGCACGTGTTTCAGACTGTGGTAGGAAACTGGAGCAGCCGGAGGAAGCCCACGCAGACGTGGGGAGAATGTGCAAACTCCACACAGACAGTGACCCAAGCCGGGAATCGAACCCAGGTCCCTGGCACTGTGAGGCAGCAGCACTAACCACTGTGCCACCAAGAATGCACAAGGGTGCAGAATTGGAGGAATTGATTTGTTATTGTCACATGTATTGGGATACAGTGAAAAGTATAGTTTCTTGCGTGCTATACAGAAAAAGCATACCGTTCATAGAGTACATAAGGGAGAAGGGAAGGAGAGGATGCAGAGTATCGTGTTACGGTCATAGCTAGGGTGTAGAGACCTTAATATAAGGTGGATCCATTCAAAAGTCTGATGGCAACAGGGAAGTGGATGTTCTTGAGTATGTGATCTCAGACTTTTCTATCGTTTCCCCGATGGAAGGAAATGGAGGAGTGTATGTCTATGAGATGTCTAAAACCGCACTGAATATAATCCTAACCGACTTAGTCTCTCCTCATATGACAGATCTGCTATCCCAGCAATCAGCCGAGTCAACCTTCACTGTAGTCCCTCTAAAACAAGGGCATCCTTCCGAAGATGGGAGGGGACATCGGACACTACAGCACAAACAGGCCCTTCGGCCCACAAGTTGCACCGATCATATCCCTACCTATGAGGCCTATCTATACCCCTCAATCCCATTAAATCCCATGTACTCATCCAGACGTCTCTTAAAAGACCCCAACGAGTTCACCGCCACCCTTTCAATAGCTTCCACGTCCTTCTTGTAGTGAGGCGACCAGAACTGCGCACAGTGGGGTCTGACAAGGGTCTTATAAAGTTGCAGCATTACCTCCCGACTCCTAAACTCAATCCCTCGATTGATGAAGGCCAGAACACCATACGCCTTCTTGACCACATCCTCCACCTGCGAGGCCGATTTAAGAGTCCTATGGACCCAGATCCCAAGGTCCTTCTGATCCTCTACACAAATCGTTGGACCGTGGGGCAGACAGGATGGGGCCAGGGTGTGAAATTCCTGATCTGGATTTGGCAGAGAAATGCCATCTTGCGCTTACTTCTCGCTGGGTCACCCAACTAGAACACCCACGACTTCCTTCACCGATTCTGAGGGAAGCCCGGAAAATCCGAGGTGATTGAGAAAGAGCAGAGGGAGGTCAGCCTTCTCGGGCCTGCTGAGGTTTAGGGTAATGTCCATCATTCGTTTGAACGCAGGCTCTCGGAAGCAAGCCATCGGGAGATTCATCAGTCTAATCTTTACTTATTAATGCGCTAATCACAAACCCAGCAAGTGTGCTCCTTAAGGGGGCAGGTTTTATCTCATCCAGTTAATTATGTGAGGAAGAATGGAGGTGGGGGACGTTTCCTGTCCTGCCGCTATGGCAACAGGAGCGGATGGAAGGGGGCTGGACCATGCAAATGGCCCTTGTCCTCGGGCGGGAATTAGGCGGCATGGTGGCACAGTGGTTAGCACTGCTGCTGCCTCACAGCGCCAGAGACCCGGGTTCAATTCCAGGCTTGGGTCACTGCCTGTGTGGAGTTTGCACATTCTCCCCGTGTCTGCGTGGGTTTCCTCGGAGTGCTCCAGTTTCCTCCCACAGTCCAAAAAACGTGCTGGTTAGGTGCTAAATTCTCCCTCAGTGTACCCGAACAGGCGCCGGACTAAGGCAACTAGGGGATTTTCACAGTAACTTCATTGCAGTGTTAACGTAAGCCTTACTTGTGACTAATAAACTTGAACTTTAGTTTCTGGGTTTGGAGTGATTGCGGCTGGAAAATCCCACCCCAAACTTCTTTTCAATTTCTTCTGTGGGGGTGTGGGTGTCGCTGGCTGGGTCCGCATTTATTGCCCGCCCCTAATTACCCCTTGAACTGAGTGTCTCACTCAGCTGTTTCGGAGGGCAGTTGAGAGTCAACCACATTGCTGTGGCTCTGGAGTCACATGTAGGCCAGACCGGGTAAGGACGGCAGATTTCCTTCCCTAAAGGGACATTAGTGAACCAGATGGGTTTTTTTCCCTACAATTGTCACGATCACCGTTGTATTTATAATTGTGGATTTGTTAATAGAATTGAAATTTCACCTTGGTGCCGCAGTGGGATTTGAACTGCATTAACCTGGGCCTCGAGGTTACCCGTCCTTCAACATTCCATTCTTGTTCACTCACAAGGTTCACTCACACACTCTCACACTCACTCACACTCACACTCACTCACACTCACACTCTCTCACACTCTCACACTCGCACTCACACACTCACACTCACACTCACACGTTCACACTCACATCCATACTCACACACACACTCACATGTTCGTACTCACACTCGCAACACTTGCACACACACACAGGCACACTTACTCAGACGCTCACACACACACACACGCTCACACACACACACGTACTCACTCACTCACATTCACACTCAGACTTAGACTCACACATCTACTCACACACACACCTATTATAACACACGCTCACACAAACTCAGGAGTATTCTTGATCATCTTGTGTCTATGGTAAATTGAAGTCCTTCCTCCATTCACAATCCCATTGTCAAGGTTTGGAGTTGCTGGCCATTATCCCCGGTGGGATTTTTGGTCCCACCAGGGCGATCTCAGCCCGGTGGGTTCACTGGTGCCAGGGCAGGCAAGCTGTATAAGATCCCGTCAACCGCAGTGGACTGGAAGACCCCACTGATGAGCTGCCACCTCCGGAAGGCTGGAAAAATCCCAACTCAAATCCAAACAATAATTCAAATTCCATTCTCAGACTCTCCTCCATTTCCCAATTTTACTCTTGTGTCTATTTGATTTGATTTGATTTATTATTGTCACATGTATTAGTATACAGTGAAAAGTATTGTTTCTTGCGCGCTATACAGACAAAACATACCATTCATAGAGAAGGAAAGGAGAGAGTGCAGAATGTAGTGTTACAGTCATAGCTAGGGTGTAGAGAAAGATCAACTTAATGCGAGGTAGGTCCACTCAAAAGTCCGATGATAGCAGGGAAGAAGCTGTTCTTGAGTTGTTTGATGTGTGACCTCAGACTTTTGTATCTTTTTCCCAATGGAAGAAGGTGGAAGAGAGAATGTCAGGGGTGTGTGGGGTCCTTGATTATGCTGGCTACTTTTCCAAGACAGCGAGAGGTGTGGACAGAGTCAACGGACGGGAGGTTGGTTTGCGTAATGGATTGGGCTTCATTCATGACTTTTGTAGTTTCTTGTGGTCCTGGGCGGAGCAGGAGCCCATACCAAGCTGTGATACAACCAGAAAGAATGCTTTCTGTGGTGCATCTGTAAAAGTTGGTGAGAATCGTAGCTCAAATGCCAAATTTCTTCAGTCTCTGAGAAAGTAGAGGCGTTGGTGGGCTTTCTTAACAAGAGTGTCGGCTTGGGGGGGACCAGGACAGGTTGTTGGTGATCTGGATACCTAGAGACTTGAAGCTCTCAACCATTTTGACTTTGTCCCCCTTGATGTAGGGAGGGGTATGTTTTCTTGTTTGTCCAACAACAACTTGCATTTATATAGCACCTTTCGTGTTCCCTGGCACACCCCAGAAGCATGGCCAATCAAAACTTGACACCGAGCCTGGTCAGGATATGTGTGGGGTGATGGACAAAACCCAGACTGTCTTAAAGGAGGAGAGAGAGGCGATGGCCTGGTGGTATTATCGGTGGACTATTAATCCAGAAACTCAGCTAATGTTCTGGGGACCCGGGATCGAATCCCACCACAGCAGATGGTGGAATTTGAATTTAATAAAAATATTAAGAATCTACTGATGTCCATGAAACCATTGTCGGAAAAACCCATCTGGGTCACTAATGTCTCTCCAGGGAAGGAAATCTGCCGTCCTTACCCGGTCTGGCCTACATGTGACTCCAGAGCCGCAGCAATGTGGTTGACTTTCAACTGCCCCCTGAAAATGGGCAGTTGGGGATGGGCAATAAATACTGGCCAGCCAATGATGCCCTTGAGCCACAAATGACACAAAAAAGGTGTCGCTTGATCAGCAGTCCGGTGTTAGCACACGGGGATGAGGAACTTTGGGCTGATGCTACCTTGGCCTACGTTACATCTCTAGTTCAGTAAGAAGTCTCACAACACCAGGTTAAAGTCCAACAGATTTATTTGGTAGCAAATGCCACTAGCTTTCGGAGCGCCGCCCCTTCGTCAGGTGAGGACATCTCTAGTTAACTAGTTACATGTTTAAAGTTTATTCATTATTGTCACAAGTAGGCTTACATTAACACTGCAGTGAAGTTACTGTGAAAATCCCATAGTTGCCACACTCCGGTTCGGGTACACTGAGGGAGAATTTAGCACGGCCAATGCACCCTAACCAGCACGTCTTTCAGACCGTGGGAGGAAACCGGAGCACCCGGGAGAAACCCGCGCAGACACGGGGAGAACGTGCAGATTCCGCACAGGCGGATACCCAAGCCGGGAATCGAACTGGTGCTGTGAGGCAGCAGTGCTGTGCCACCGATTAGATAAGCGGGTGGGCAAACTCAATGTACCCCGCAAAGAAGCATGTTAGGAGAGGGTCCAGAAGAGGCTGACTCGGAGAATGCCTGGATGGAGGGTATTAGCTATGAGGGGAGGTTGGATAAACTGGGTTTGTTCTCACTGGAACGACACAGGTTGAGGGGCGACCTGATTGAGGTCTACAAGATTATGAGGGGGATGGACAGAGTGGGTAGTCAGAAGCTCTTTCCTAGGGTAGAAAAGTCAAGTACTAGGGGACATTGGTTGAAGGTGCGTGGGGGGAGGTTTAGAGGAGATGTGGGAGGCAAGTTTTTTACACAGAGGGTGGTGAGTGTCTGGAACGCACTGCCCAGGGAGGTGGTGAGAGCAGGTACGATAGCGGCATCTAAGGGGCAACTAGGGGAATACATAAATCTTAAAAATTAGTTAGTGGGACATGGGCCTCGCTGCCTGGGCCGGCATTTATTGCCCATCCGTAGGTGCCCTTGGAGGGCAGTTGAGAGTCAACCACATTGCTGTGGCTCTGGAGTCACATGTAGGCCAGACCGGGTAAGGATGGCAGATTTCCTTCCCGAAAGGGACACTAGTGAACCAGATGGGTTTTTCCAACAATGGTTTCATGGTCATCAGTAGATTCTTAATTCTAGATATATTTTATTGAGTTCAAATTCCAGCATCTGCCGTGGTGGGATTCGGAGCCCAGTCCACGGATGGGAATGGAAGGATACGCATTCCGTAAGTGCATCCGGTTTTAGTTAGACAGGCATCGGGCCGAAGGGCCTGTTCCTGTGCTGGACTGTTCTTTGCTCTCTGCGCTTCTCTCCCCTTCCCAAAATAGTGTGAATTTTGCTCAGAGTGAGGATAGATCTGAAACAAATCTCCCCAGATTAGCCCCGGGGGGACAGTGTGAGAGCTCGGCAGGGGGGACCCAAAGGAGAGGATGTATTTTTTAACGTGCTTGTCAGGGGGGGTGAGAATCTCGTCAGGTTTTATTTGCAGCGAGTGGCTGGTATTTCTAAAAGCCCCGGCACCGTTTATTAATCAATCCCAGCATCTTGCTGTTTGCTGTGAGTTGGGTTATTTTTAGTTTGCTGGAGAGGTGGCCAGAATCCAGAGCAAATCTCCTTCTGTTTGATCGAGAGATGTTAAAATGAGCATCGGAGCTGGCTTGTGTGACCTTTTCTCATCCTCTCTCACTCTTTCTTTCTTTCTCTCCCTCTTCCTCTGTCTGTCTGTCTGTCTCTCACTGTCTCTGTCTCTCTCTGTGTCTTTCTTTCCCACTCTTTCTCTCTCTCTCTCTTTTGCTCTGTTTCTCTATCTCTCCCTCTCCCTCCCTGTCTTTGTTTCTCTCTGTCTCTCTCTCTATCTCTCTCTCTCTGTCTCTCTCTCTCTCTCTGTCGCCCCTTCTGTCTATCTCTCTCTCTCTCTCACTCTCTCTCCCTCTGTTTCTCTCTCTCGTTCTTTCTCTCTCTCTCTCCTTCACTCTCTCTCTGTCTGTCTCTCTCTTACACACTTGCTCTCTGTTTCACTCTGTCTGTCTGCCTCTCCCCACAGCCCCCCCACCCCTCCAACCACCATTCTCTCCCTCTCCCTCTCTCTCTCTCTCTCCCCCTCTCTCTCTGTCTCTATTTTCTCTCCAATGTCTTTTGTCTCCTCTCCATTCTGGCACGGGTTCCTGATTCTCACCAATCCTGTCATGGGATCAGAAAGCACCTGGTTCTGGAGCTTGGCATCATTGTCTGTAGAAGTTGGCTGCCAGGAGTCTGGGATTGGTGGTGTGAGGGCATTGGTGAGGGGGGGGAGGTGGTTGTGTTGTGAGGGACGTGGGTGGGGAAGACCCCAGTGCTCTGGGGTTCTGTCTAGGGAGGAGATTTAGTATTGGGGGGGGGGGGTGTGGATCTTAGTGCTGTGTGTGTGTGTGTGTGTGTGTGTGTGTGTGTGTGTGTGTGTGTGTGTGTGTGTGTGTGTGTGTGTGGTGTGTGTGTGTGTGTGTGTGTGTGATGGGGGGTTGGGGTGTAATTGTGCTCACTAAAATTAGTTGGCAATGTACTGTTTCCCCCCACCCCTGACATTACCTCACCGAGACCACAAGGAACTACAAAAGGTTGTGAATGTAGCCCAGTCCATCAGGCAAACCAGCCTCCCATCCATTGACTCTGTTTAGACTTCCCGCTGCCTCGGGGAAAAGCAGCCGGCATAGTCAAGGACCCCACGCACACCCCGGACATTCTCGCTTCCACCTTCTTCTATCTTAAAAAAGATACAAAAGTCTGAGCTCACGTCCCGAGCGACTCGAGAGCAGCTTCTTCCCTGCTGCTGTCTGACTTTTGAATGGACCTACCTCGCATTAAGTTGATCTTTCTCTACACCCTAGCTATGGCTGTAACGCTACATTCTGCACCCTCTCCTTTCCTTCTCTATGAATGGTATGCTTTGTCTGTATAGTGCGCAAGAAGCAATACTTTTCACTGTATGTTAGTGCATGTGACAATAATAAATCAAATCAAAGCAAAGCAAATCACTCTCTCCCCCCGTTTCCCCCTCCCCCCTTTCACTCTCCCCTTCCCCCTCCCCTCCCCCCTTACCCCCTCCCCTCACCCCTCCCCCTTACCCCCTCCCCCCTTCACTCCTCCCTCCCTCTCCCCCCCACTGCTCCTCCCCCTCCCCTCCCTCTTTCCCCCTCCCCCTTCCCCTTCCACCTTCCCCTCCCCCTCTCTCCCCTCCTCTCCTTCCCTCCTCCCCTCTTTCCCCTGCCCCCTTCCTCCTTTTCCTCTCCCCCTCCCCCGTCCACCTCTCCCCCTTCCCCTTCCACCCTCTCCCTTCTCCCTCCCCCTCCCCCTTCCCCCTCCCCCTTCCCCCTCCCCCTACCCCTTCCCCCTCCCCCCTTCCCCCTCCCCCCTTCTCCCTCCCCCTTCTCCCTCCCCCTTCTCCCTCCCCCTTCCCCCTCCCCCTCCCCCTTCCTCCTTCCCCTCTCTTTCTTCCCCCTCCACCTTCCCCTCTTTCCCTCCCCTTCTCCCGTCTCTCTCTCCCCATCTCTGCCACCCCTCCCCCACACCACCCCGACCCCCCCCCCCCACCCCCCCCCCCCCCCCCCCACCCCACCCCACCCCCTTCAATCCAACAACCCTTTGGTTTTGAAAGGACTTGAATTGGCCCTGGATGAGGACGGAGGGGTGTGTGGGGGGGTGGGGGGGGGTGGGGGGGGGTGGTGGGCAGCGCGGTCACAGTGCCCTGACTGAAATGTGCTGGCAGAGCGGGGAGCCGTTAGCGTAGCGGTTGCCGTTGCCACGGAGACCCCGAGTAATTGGCCGCCAAACAGCTGTTTGTGAACTGGTGCCAGCTTTCTTCCAACACCATCCCAACACCACCCCCCCCCCCCCTCTCCCGTGTCCCTATCCCCCCGGCACCCCCCCCCCCTCCCCCGACTGGAGCGTAGATATAATAATGCCGGTGTGTTGACTTGGATACGGGACTGCGGGAACCCGGGAGAATTCAGAGCTCGATTAGCATCTGTGGGTAACTTAATTAAAGGTTGCGGGCGCTGGTGTGACAAATAGAATAATGTAGCCTTTCAAATCTCGCTCGGAGGGGCCTGACACTTGGATCCGCAGCCGATAATGAGGTCGGCGCTGCCAACAAGCAGCTTAGCTCGCCAATCCCAGCAGAGGGGGGTGGGTAACCCCTCCCTGAGGTTAGAAGATTAAGGGGGCAGTGTGATTGAGGGAGTTAAGGTGATTAGCGCAGTTCCTCAAACAGACGTGGGGAGGGAACTCCCACCCTCCTTCTGGTGGGGTGGGAGAGGGGGAACCAAGAACAAGGAGACACAACCTCGCAATCCAAGCTAGAATATTCCACCCAAACCGGCAAGGCCCTCCCCCCCACCCGGAAATGTCGAGGCTGGGAAGTTCGATTCGAAACTTCGATTCCAAGGCTGAGATCTTTCTCGTTGGATGTGGAAGGCACGAACACGACCAACATATCAGCGGCAAGGCTAACTGGAGTTGAGGGCAGCACGCTGGCGCAGTGGGTAGCACTGCTGCCTCACAGCGCCAAGACCCAGTTCGATTCCAGCCTCGGGTCACTGTCTGTGCGGAGTCTGCATGTTCTCTGCATGGGTTTCCTCCGAGTGCTCCGGTTTCCTTGCACAACCCACCTAACCTGCGCATCTTTGGACACTAAGGGCTAATTTACCATGGCCAATCCACCTAACCTACATATCCTCCGGGTGCTCCAGTTTCCTTCCACAGTCTGAAAGATGTGCTGGTTAGGGTGCATTGACCTGAACAGGTGCCGGAGTGTGGTGACTAGGGGATTTTTACAGAAATTTCATTGCAGTGTTAGTGTAAATCTTACTTGTGCCTAATAAATAAACTTTACTTTATCTATAGAAACTAAGGGGTAATTTAGCATGGCCAATCCAGCTAACCTGCATATCTTTGGACACTAGGGGGCAATTTAGCATGGCCAATCCACCTAACCTACACATCTTTGGACACTAAGGGGTAATTTAGCACGGCCAATCCACCTAACCTGCATATCTTTGGACACTAAGGGGTAATTTAGCATGGCCAATCCACCTAACCTACACATCTTTGGACACTAAGGGATAATTTAGCATGGCCAATCCACCTAACCTACATATCTTTGGACACTAAGGGGTAATTTAGCATGGCCAATCCACCTAACCTACACATCTTTGGACGCTAAGGGCTAATTTAGCATGGCCAATCCACCTAACCTACACATCTTTGGACACTAAGGGGTAATTTAGCATGGCCAATCCACCTAACCTACACATCTTTGGACACTAAGGGGTAATTTAGCATGGCCAATCCACCTAACCCGCATATCTTTGGACAATAAAGGGAAATTTAACATGGCCAATCCATCTAATTGCTCATCTTTGGAGAATGGGAGGAAACCAGAGCACTCGGAGGAAACCCACGCAGACACGGGGAGAACGTGCAGATCCACACAGACAGTGACCTGAGGCTGGAATCAAACCCGGGACCCTGGCGCTGCGAGGCAGCAGTGCT
>NW_027651129.1:2500-7500 GCF_965287045.1 Carcharhinus amblyrhynchos
ATGGAGTGGGTGGATGTGGGTGGGGGAATATTTCTCAGAACCCAACGATCTCCGGGAGATTCTGAGAATTTCTGAAACTTGACAGAGCGAGAAGGTCTCCGGCAAGCGGGGTTAGCGAGGAGAGGTGTGTGGCTACGGGGTTGGTTAACCCCTCAGCGACAATGACGCACCCTCAGAGAGGGAGCAGAGCTGAGCGTTGCGAAACGGGGCCTTTCCTCGGAGATGGAGGGGATATCTGGAGCCAGGGAGGAAGTCTCCCCAGAATCCCACCCCCATCTCTCCACTGGATTGAAGACAGTACATATCCTGCACTGTCTCAACACAATTTAGCACAGCCAATCCACCTAACCTACACATCTTTGGGCACTGAGGGACAATTTAGCATGGCCAATCCACCCTAACCTGCACATCTTTGGGCACTGAGGGACAATTTAGCATGGCCAATCCACCCTAACCTGCACATCTTTGGACACTAAGGGACACTAAGGTCTCAGGTCACTGTCTGTGCAGAGTCTGCATATTCTCCCCATGTCTGCATGGGTTTCCTCCCGGGGATCCAGTTTCCCCCCCCACAGTCCGAAAAATGTGCAGGTTAGGGTGGATTGGCCATGCTAAATTGTCCCTTAGTGTCCAAAGATGTGTAGGTTAGGTGGATTGGCCATGCTAAATTGTCCCTTAGTGTCCAAAGATGTGTAGGTTAGGTGGATTGGCCATGCTAAATTGTCCTTAGTGTCCAAAGATGTGCAGGTTAGGGGGATTGGCCATGCTAAATTGTCCCTTAGTGTCCAAAGATGTGCAGGTTAGGGGGATTGGCCATGCTAAATTGTCCCTTAGTGTCCAAAGATGTGTAGGTTAGGTGGATTGGCCATGCTAAATTGTCCCTTAGTGTCCAAAGATGTGCAGGTTAGGGTGGATTGGCCATGCTAAATTGTCCCTTAGTGTCCAAAGATGTGCAGGTTAGGGTGGATTGGCCGTGCTAAATTGTCCCTTAGTGTCCAAAGATGTGTAGGTTAGGGTGGATTGGCCGTGCTAAATTGTCCCTTAGTGTCCAAAGATGTGCAGGTTAGGGTGGATTGGCCGTGCTAAATTGCCCCTTAGTGTCCAAAGATGTGCAGGTTAGGGTGGATTGGCCATGCTAAATTGCCCCTTAGTGTCCAAAGATGTGCAGGTTAGGGTGGATTGGCCATGCTAAATTGCCCCTTAGTGTCCAAAGATGTGTAGGTTAGGTGGATTGGCCATGCTAAATTGCTCCTTAGTGTCCAAAGATGTGTAGGTTAGGTGGATTGGCCATGCTAAATTGCCCCTTAGTGTCCAAAGATGTGCAGGTTAGGTGGATTGGCCATGCTAAATTGTCCCTTAGTGTTCAAAGATGTGCAGATTAGGTGGATTGGCCATGGTAAATTGCTCCTTAGTGTCCAAAGAACATTCTTTCTGAATCTACCCTGTTAGAATTTTATAAGTTTCTATCAGATCCCCTCTCCCTCTTCTAAACTCCAGTGAATATAATCCTAACCCACTCAGTCTCTCCTCATATGACAGACCTGCCATCCCAGGAATCAGCCTGGTAAACCCTCGCTGTGCTCCCTCTATAGCAAGGAACATCCTTCCTCAGATAAGGAGACCAAAACTGCACACAATACTCCAGGTGTGGCCTCACCAACGCCCTGTACAATTGCAGCAAAACATCCCTATCCCTAAACTCAAACCCTCTCGCTATAAACATACCATTTACCTTCTTTACTGCCTGCTGTACCTGCGCGCTTACCTTCAGCGACTGATGCTCGAGGACTCCAAGGTCTCGCTGAGTATCCGCCTCTCTCAATCTACACCCATTCCTGTAATAATCTGCCTTCCTATTATTGCTCCCAAAGTGGATACACATTTATCCACATTATACTGCATCTGCTGTGCCGATCCCACACACTCAGCCTGTCCAAATCACCCTGAAACATCTCTGTATCCTCCTCACAGCTCACCCTCCCATCTGCAAATTAATACACTCAGTTCCCTCTTCCAAATCTCTAATATGAATGTGGACAGTTTGGGGTCCTCGCCCAGATTCCCTGTGGAACGCCACTAGTCACTGACTGCCGATCGGAAAAAGAACCCATTTATGCTAACTCTTTGCTTCCTGTCTACTAACCAGCTCTCTCAAGGCAAAATGTTACCCCTCGGATCCCCCTTTCCCCCCCTCAGCTTAAACCTCTTGCCCTCTGGTTTTGGGCTCCCCTCCCCTGGGGTAGGAGACCCCGGCTATTCACCTATCTGTGCCCATGGTGGCTTTATAAACCTCTGTAAGGTCACCCAGGGGCCTCCTACGCTCCAGGGGGAGAAGCCCCAGTCTATCCGGCCTCTCCTGAGAATCCAAATCTTCCAGCAACATCCTTAGAAATCTTTCCTGGCACCTCTGGGATTTGAAGTTAAGGGTTGTAACGGGGTGGGTGTGTGTGTGGAGGGGGGGAACAGCCAAGTAGGGAGGGAAGGAAGGAGAGAGGGAGAGAGAAAGGAGGGGGGGCGGAGGAAAAGAGAGAGAGAGGGAGAGGGAGTAAGAGTAAGGGAGAGAGGGGAGAGGGAGTAAGGGGGAGAGAGGGGGGGTAGAAAGAGGGAGGGAGAAAGAGAGAGGAAGGGGCGAGAGAGTGGAGGAGAGAGTAAGGGAGAGAGGGAGGGAAAGAGTCGGGGAAGGAAGGAGAGAGAGAGAGGGAAAGAATGGGGGAGAGAGAGGGAGACAGAGCAGGAGAGAGGGGGAGAGGGAAGGGGAGTGGGAGAGAGAGGAGGGAGAGAGGGAGGGGAAGAATGGGCGAGAGGGAGGGAGACAGAGCGGGAGAGAGGGTAAGAGGGAAGGGGAGTGGGAGAGGGAGGGAAACAGGGAGAGAGAAAGAGGGAGAGAGAGAGAGAGGCAGAAAGCGAAGGAGAGAGGGGGAGGAAGGAGAGAGGGAGAGAGAGGGCAAGGGAGAGGAGAGAAGGGGGGGGAATAGAAAAGGGGAGAGAGAGAGAGGGGGGGAGGAGATAGATGGAAGGAAAGGGAGGGAGGGAGAGAGAGAGAGAAAGCGATACAGAGAGGGAGCGGGGGAGAGAGGGAGAGTTAAAGGAGAGACGGAAAGGGGGAGAGGGAGAGAGATTGAGAGTAAGGGAGAGAGAGAAAGAGGGAAGGGGAGGGAGGAGGAGGGGAGGGAGAGTAGGGGAGAGAGGGAAGTAGTGAAGGGAAGACAGAAAGGGAGAGAGGGAGAGCGAGAGAGGGAGAGGAGAGTGAGAGGAGAGGAGAGGAGAGGAAGAGAGCCTTGACCTTAATGAGGACAAGTTGGTTCTGATATCGAGCAGAATCTCTGTCGGTGACCCCTGTGGTCTCCAGACGCAGCTGTGAATCTGGGTGCCAAACAGTCCGAGCTGGTCAGTTGACCACAGAATGGAAACGTCTCGCTGGCTACCGTCACACCCGTCACCACAGGGGATGGAAAAGCGAGGTGTCTCCCCCACCCACCCCCGGTGAGCAGCAGAGCGGGTGGGGGGACGCCAAGAACACACAAACACACCGTTACGTGACCTACATACTCACTGTCCGTTAGTCAGCACTTCACATTGCAAAAGGAGGTCTCTGTCTGAGAGAGAGACACACACACAAGGTTAACTCATCACCACCCAGAACCCTGGGAGGGAAATTAGCACCCATTTCCAGGGTGGGGGCCACACGGGCAGACTTTGGGGGTGGGGGTTGGGGGGGTGGGGGCAGGCGGCCAAGGACACGGGCGAACGTCGCTACATTAGTCAAGAGGAGAACTTCCAAGGCTGGAGATGACAGCTGATCTCCTGCAATGACTTGACGCGGTGCAGAGAGTCCTTGCCGACACCCGCCCCCCCACCCCCCCACCAACCCCCCCACCCCCCCACCAACCCCCCCACCCCCCTATCTATCGCTTGGCCCAAATCATAGAAATCCAACGGGGTGCAGAAAGTGGCCACTCGGCCCATCGAGTCTGCACCGACCACCATCCCCTCCGCGAGCCTCCCCCGCTAATCCCTCGAACCTACACATCTCAGGACGCGAAGTTGTGTGGGGGGAGGGGGGGGGGTCCCTCCTCCATCACCCTCCCAGGTAGCGCGTTCCGGACCCTCACCACCCTCTGGGAAAACAAGCTTTACCTCAAATCCTCCCTAAACCTTGAACCGATGTCTCCCCTCGTGACTGACCAACTTAGGGGAATATCTAACGAACAAAGAGCGATACAGCGCAGGAAACGGCCCACTCGGCCCTCCAAGCCTGTGCCGCTCATTGGTCCAACGAGACCATTCTTCTGTATCCCCCCATTCCCAGTCTGTTCATGTGTCTATCCCGATAAGTCTGAAAGCGATCCCAGTGTGTCCGCCTCCCTGCTTGGCAGTGCATTCTAGGCACCCACCACCCTCTGTGTAAAATACCTCCCTCTGATATCTGTGTTAAACCTCACCCCACCCCCCCTCACCTTGAGCCCGTGACCCCCCTCGGGATCGTCACCTCCGACCTGGGAAAAAGCTTCCCACTGTTCACCCTATCCACACCCTTCCGAATTTTATACACCTCTATTAGGTCTCCCCTCATTCTCCGTCTGTCCAGGGAGAACAACCCCAGTTTGCCCAATCTCTCCTCACAGCTAATACCCTCCATACCAGGCAACATCCTGGTAAACCTCCTCCGCACTCTCTCTCTAAAGCCTCCATGTCCTTCTGTGGCGACCAGAACTGGACGCAGTATTCCAAATGTGCCCTAACCAGCGTTCTATACAGCTGCAACGTCAGACTCCAGCTTTTATACTCGAGTTCTTATTCACTCTGTCAGTGCCCCTCAGAATCTCGAACACCTCAATCAGATCACCCCCTCAATCTTCTCAGCCCCAACAAAAACAGCCCAATCCCAACCAAATTCTTCTCATCCATCCCAGATAGGAGGGTCGGTGCCGAGGGAGCGCCGCACTGTGGGAGGGTCGGTGCCG
Organism: Carcharhinus amblyrhynchos; assembly: GCF_965287045.1. Lineage (NCBI taxonomy): Eukaryota > Metazoa > Chordata > Chondrichthyes > Carcharhiniformes > Carcharhinidae > Carcharhinus > Carcharhinus amblyrhynchos. The sequence goes on from NW_027651129.1 coordinate 7,465, forward strand.
AGGGAGCGCCGCACTGTGGGAGGGTCGGTGCTGAGG
>NW_027651129.1:12500-22623 GCF_965287045.1 Carcharhinus amblyrhynchos
CCGAGGTTCCCAAAGCCCGGTGTGGCAAGATGGCAGGGAACCCCCCTCGGTCTCCCCCCTCCCGTCTCCGCTCCGCCACAACAGAGCTGGTACGGCGTGGGAAAAAGACGGGTGGAGCGAAACCTCAGGGGCTGTCAGTTAGTGACTGCAGGAAAAGAAAAATTCTGCCGTTTCCCACGCGCGAGCCGTAAGCCCCTCTTTGCTCAGGCTTCCTCGCTTACTGTAATAATTCGCCCCATACTGGCATGAGTGTGTGTATGTGTGTGTGTGTGTGTGTGTGTATACGTACGAGCGTCTCTGCCTCCCCGCTGTCAGCATTTTCTTACCGGAATTAAATTCTCGTCTGAAAGTCTTGACCTACTCTCTCAATCGTCTGTCCCCTGCTCTCCCTGATGCCAACAATATCTGGACTCAGATGACACCTTTCCTCCTCTCAGTGGTGGCCCGTGTGGACCACAGCCTTGCCAGCACATCAAGGAAAAGACAGACACTAACCCCCCGCCCACCCCCACCCGACCTGCTTTCCCCTCTCCCGACCTCTTGTTTTGACACAGGACGCAGCAGCGCAGACAATGGCAGGAGTGGAGGGGAGGGGGGGGACATAGAACCAAAGTTTCACGCCACCTCCCCACCCAAACTCCTTCCAGTCCGATGACCCATCCCGTTCCGAATGTGGGAATTCCAGAACGCGCAAACGTGAGGAGGGTTTTCGATCTCTCGGAAGGTGCTTAGTCTCTGGAGTTCCCCTTACTGTCCAAAAGATGTGCAGGTTAGGGTGGATTGGCCATGCTAAGTTGTCCCCTAGTGTCCAAAGATGTGTAGGTTGAGTGGATTATCCATGCTAAATTGCCCCTTAGTGTCCAAAGATGTGTGGGTTAGGTGGATTGGCCATGCTAAATTGTCCCCTAGTGTCCAAATGATTAGTACATTAGGTGGATTGGCCATGTTAAATTGCCCCTTAGTGTCCAAAGATGTGCAGGTTAGGTGGATTGGCCATGCTAAATTGCCCCTTAGTGTCCAAACTTGTGTGGGTCAGGTGGATTGGCCATGCTAAATTGCCCCTTAGTGTCCAAAGATGTGCAGGTTAGGGTGGATTGGCCATGCTAAATTGCCCCCTAGTGTCCAAAGATGTGCAGGTTAGGGTGGATTGGCCATGCTAAATTGCCCCTTAGTGTCCAAAGATGTGTGGGTTAGATGGATTGGCCATGCTAAATTGCCCCCTAGTGTCCAAATGATTAGTAGGTTAGGTGGATTGGCCGTGTTAAATTGCCCCTTAGCGTCCAAAGATGTGCAGGTTAGGTGGATTGGCCATGCTAAATTGCCCCCTAGTGTCCAAAGATGTGAAGGTTAGGTGGATTGGCCATGCTAAATTGCCCCCTAGTGTCCAAAGATGTGCGGGTTAGGTGGATTGGCCATGCTAAATTGCCCCCTAGTGTCCAAATGATTAGTAGGTTAGGTGGATTGGCCGTGTTAAATTGTCCCTTAGTGTCCAAAGATGTGCAGCTTAGGTGGATTGGCTGAAATCTATGGAAATGTGTGGAGTTACAGGGATAAGGATTGGGAAGGATGTTAGGGAGTGGGTGCAGACTTGATGGGCTGAATGGCCTCTTCTGCACTGTAGGGATGCTATGAATGTATTCAACAACTAACTTCCCACACCCCTCTGGGTTCAAGAACTCCAAAGATCCATAACCCTCTGGGTGACAAAAATGAATCCACCTCATCTCAATCCTCAACTCCACATTCATGCATTCTTAATAAACTCTATATTTCTCCTTACTCTGATTTCGGGGAGTTGATGGTGTAGTGGTAATGTTACCAGGCTAGCGCATACCAATCAGGGACAGAAGTAGGCCATTCAGCCCCTCCAACATCTGCCTTAAAAATATTCATTGACCCAGCCTCTCTGGACAAGAGAGCTCCAAGGATTTGGCATTCTCTGAGAGAAAATAATTTGCCTCTCCCGAGCAGGGACTGGAAGAGGTTCAAGTTGTGGTGCGATTGGACTCCCTCATGAGAGAGGAAGAGTTTCATTGAGAATGGTTGGCTTGCCTTGTTCGCTGATGCCTGGCTGGGCTGTTGCAAAATCCATGGACTCCGTCTTGGTCTCATCTGTCAGCAATTTCAATTCGATTGGATTCGATGTTACTGTCACACGTATCAGTAAAAAGTATTGTTTCTTGCATGCTATACAAAGCATACCATTCATAGAGAAGGGAAGGAGAGTGCAGAATGTAGTGTTACAGTCATAGCTGGGGTGTGGAGAAAGATCAACTTGATATGAGGTAGATCCATTCAAAAGTCTGACAGCAGCAGGGAAGAAGCTGTTCTTGAGTCGGTCGGTACGGGACCTCAGACTTTTGTATCTTTTTCCCGATGGAAGAAGGTGGAAGAGAGAATGTCCGGGGTGCATGGGGGGGGGGTCCTTGATTATGCCGGCTGCTTTTCCCCGAGGCAGTGGGAAGTGTAGACAGAGTCAATGGATGGGAGGCTGGTTTGTGTGATGGGATTGGGGCTACATTCACCACCCTTTTGTAGTTCCTTGCGGCCTTGGGCAGAGCAGGAGCCCAGACCAAGCTGTGATACACCCAGAAAGAATGCTTTCTATGGGGCATCTGTAAAAGTTGGTGAGAGTCGTAGCGGACATGCTAAATTTCCTTAGTCTTCTGAGAAAGTAGAGGCGTTGGTGGGACTTTCTTAACTATAGTGTTGGCGTGGGGGGGACCAGGACAGGTTGTTGGTGATCTGGACACCTAAAAACTTGAAGCTCTCGACCCTTTCTACTCCGTCCCCGTTGATGTAGACAGGGGCATGTTCTCCTTTACACTTCCTGAAGTCGATGACAACCTCCTTCGTTTTGTTGACATTGGGGGAGAGATTATTGTCGCCGCACCAGTTCACCAGATTCTCTCTCTCATTCCTGTATTTTGTGGTTGTCTCTCAGATGTCCTCAGCGATGGGCAATAAATGCTGGCCCAACCAGCCACGTCCACATCCCACGGGTTTCGTTTCTCAGTGGCCATCTCTTATTCCTGACCTTTGTGGAAAGGAGAGGAGGAAAGTTTGTGGGTGTGGGAAGACTGTGAGACATCAGCTCTTGTGGTCAAAGCAACGAGTCACACTTGGGGAGTCCACGGCTAGGCTGTGTCCAGTGATGGAAATGTAACTCAAAACCAGCCTTTCACAGGCACTGGAGTTCTGACAGTGACAGTTGATGGTCAGAATAACACAGCAACAGATGAAAACACAAAGCCCTGGGTGAAACTTGGCAGATCTGGAGGCATCTGAGGAGAGGGAGGAACGGTCAGCACTGCGCCACGGACCCGGGTTCAATTCCTGGCACGGGTCACTGTCTGTGTGGAGTTTGCACCTTCTCCTCCTGTGTCTGCGGGTGTTTCCTCCGGGTGCTCCGGTTTCCTCCCACAGTCCGAAGATGTACAGGTTAGTAGATGGATTGGCCATGCTAAATTCCCCTTACTGTCCAAAAATGTGCAGGTTAGGTGGATTGGCCATGCTACATTGCCCCTTAGTATCCAAGGATGTGCAGGTTAGATGGATTGGCCATGCTAAATTGCCCTTAGTGTCCAAAGATGTGCAGGTTAGGTGCATTAGCCATGCTACATTGCCCCTTAGTGTCCAAAGATGTGTAGGTTAGGTGGATTGGCCATGCTAAATTCCCCTTACTGTCCAAAAATGTGCAGGTTAGATGGATTGGCCATGCTACATTGCCCCTTAGTGTCCAAAGATGTGCAAATTAGGTGGATTGGCCATGCTAAATTGCTCCTTAGTGTCCAAAGATGTGCAAATTAGGTGGATTGGCCATGCTAAATTGCTCCTTAGTGTCCAAAGATGTGCAAATTAGGTGGATTGGCCATGCTAAATTGCCCCTTAGTGTCCAAAGATGTGTAGGTTAGGTGGATTGGCCATTCTAAATAGCCCTCAGTGTCCAAAGTTGCGCGTGTTAGGTGGATTGGCCATGCTAAATTCCCCTTACTGTCCAAAAATGTGTAGGTTAGGGTGGATTGGCCATGCTAAATTGCCCTTAGTGTCCAAAGATGAGCAGGTTAGATGGATTAGCCATGCTAAATTACCCCCTAGTGTCCAAAGATGTGTAGGTTAAGTGGATTGGCCATGCTAAATTGCCCCTTAGTGTCCAAAGAAGTGCATATTGGGTAGATTAGCGGGTAATTGCATTATGGGGATGGTGTAGGAATGGGCCTTGGTAAGATGCTCTATTGGAGGGTCAGTGGAGGTGTGATGGGCTGCACTGTAGGGATTCTATGAGGACTCTCGTTCACAGCGAATGAGAGGGTGCAAAACGTGAGATATTGTAGTTAGAGTGGGGGTTTCGGGCAGAATGGAAGGCCAGGGACAGCTCAAAGCTCAGGAGAACTGACTAAGGTGCCATGGACGCAAGACAAAGGGTGTGTTGCTGGAACCACCCTGTATCATCTGCAAGATGCCCCACAGTGACTCACCAAGGCTCCTTCAACAACACCTTCCAAACCCGCCACCTCCACCATCTAGAAGGACAAGGGTGGGGTGGTGGGGGGGATGGGGTGGCGGGTGGGGGTGGGGTGGGCAGCAGACACATGGGGAACACCCCCACCTGCAAGCTCCCCCCTCCGAGCCAATCACCATCCCAACTGGGAAATATATCGGCCGTTCCTTCACTGTGGCTGGGGTCAAAATCCCAGAACTCCCTCCCTAACAGCACTGTGGGTGTACCTACCCCACACACGGGGACTGACTGATGTCCAATAACAATCCTGGAACTCCCTCCCTAACAGCACTGTGGGTGTACCTACCCCACACACGGGGACTGACTGATGTCCAATAACAATCCCGGAACTCCCTCCCTAACAGCGCTGTGGGTGTACCTACCCCACATATGGGGACTGACTGATGTCCAATAACAATCCTGGAACTCCCTCCCTAACAGCACTGTGGGTGTACCTACCCCACACATAGGGACTGACTGATGTCCAATAACAATCCTGGAACTCCCTCCCTAACAGCGCTGTGGGTGTACCTACCCCACACACGGGGGACTGACTGATGTCCAATAACAATCCCGGAACTCCCTCCCTAACAGTGCTGTGGGTGTACCTACCCCACACACGGGGGACTGACTGATGTCCAATAACAATCCCGGAACTCCCTCCCTAACAGCACAGTTGGTGTACCTACCCTACACACACAGGGACTGACTGATATCCAATAACAATCCCGGAACTCCCTCCCTAACAGCACTGTGGGTGTACCTACCCCACACGGACTGCGGTGGGTTCCATCTTCTCGAGGGGTCATTAGGGATGGGTGATAAATGTTGATGTAGCCAGTGACAGACCCAAAAATGTATATTTTTAAGAAATGGAACTGCAGTTATTAAGTAGATATTTTCATGGTCTCCCAGGGCAACATATGGTCATCGCGCTTGGACTGGAGTGGGAATGAAATGTTTAGTAAAATCCACTGCGTTTCTGAAATGAATGGGGGTTTTGCCCATGTAAACAGCTGATGGTCACGGTGCAGTTACAGATTCTAGCCAGCAGGTGGCTCTGTGGAACAGTCCATCCCATTGGCTAACAGGACCCCGACCTCCTGCTCGCTTCCCCTTCCAATTCCTCGGCGCGCTCTGAGGCTCATGTTCCAGCGAAGCCCGACGCTAACTGGAGGAGCAGCACCCCAGCTGCTCACCCATCCCGTGTACACGGCATTCAGGACTTAATATTGAGTTTGACAACCACTCCCCCCTTCCCAGACTAACCACTCCCCCCCTTCCCCAGTGCCATTCTGTATCTGGTTCTCAAGCTTTTGCTTTCAGACAATGCTGACCTTTATTCTGCTGTTAACACATTCTGCTACTTAGCTTTCAGACTGTTCCAGACACTCACCAACCTCTGTGTGAAAAAATTGCTCCTCTGGTCCCTTTTGTGTCTCTCCCCTCTCACCTTAAACCTCTGCCCTCTAGTTTTAGACTCCCCTACCTTTGGGGAAAAGATATTGACTATCCAGCTGATCTGTGCCCCTCATTATTTTATAGACCTCTATAAGATCACCCCTCAGCCTCCTACGCTCCAGAGAAAAAAGTCCCAGTCTATCCAGCCTCTCCTCAATCCATCAAGTCCTGGTAGCATCCTAGTAAATCTTTTCTGCACTCTTTCTAGTTTAATAATATCCTTTCTATAATAGGGTGACCAGAACTGCACACAGTATTCCAAGTGTGGCCTTACCGATGTCTTGTACAACTTCAACAAGGCGTCCCAACTCCTGTATTCAGTGTTCTGACCGATGAAACCAAGCATGCCGAATGCCTTCTTCACCACTCTGTCCACCTGTGACTCCACTTTCAAGGAGCTATGAGCCTGTACCCCTAGATCTCTTTGTTCTGTAACTCTCTCCTACCATTAACTGGAGGAAGTCCTGCCCCTGGTTCGATCGACCAAAATGCATCACCTCGCATTGAACTAAACTAAACTCCATCTGCCATTCGTCAGCCCACTGGCCCAGTTGATCAAGATCCTGTTGCAATTGGAGATAACTTTCTTTCACTGTCCACTGTGCCACCAATCTTGGCGTCATCAAGCCACACATCATCACAAAGGCGCCCAGAGAAACTGGGAGGCAAGAAACGTAGGGAATTAAGGGTTATGGGGAGAAAGCGGGAAAGTGGAACTGATCCACTTCAGATCAGCCACGATCTTATTGAATGGCGGGGCAGGCTCGAAGGGCTAGATGGCCGACTCCTGCTCCTATTTCTTATGTTCTTATAGGGGAGGGTCAGTCAATGGGCGACAGACACTCCCTAACCCAATAGGGGGAAATCCAGGAGAACTCTCTCTAACCCAGGGAGTGCGGGAGAATGTGGGACTCGCTCCCCCACCCCCCACGGGGAGGGGACAATGTGGGACTCACTCCCCCCCACGGGGAGGGGACAATCTGGGACTCACTCCCCCCCACGGGGAGGGGACAATCTGGGACTCAGTCCCCCCACGGAGGGAGCGGGGGGGAGAACGTGGACTTGGCCCCATGGGATCGAGGTGAATAACAAAGATAGGGTGTAGTGGGGGAGGAGGGTTTTTTGCCCTCGGGAAGTTGTTCTGAGGCAGGGAGAGTCAAATCGGGGCATTATTCCCTTGCTCTGAGCTAACTGGATACCCACCCCCACCCCCTTCCTTCCCTCCCCCACCCCCCCTACCCACCTCCACCCCCTTCCTTCCCTCCCCCACCCCCCCTCCTACCCACCCCCACCCCCTTCCTTCCCTCCCCCACCCCCCCTCCTACCCACCCCCACCCCCTTCCTTCCCTCCCCCACCCCCCCTCCTACCCACCCACTCCCCCTTCCTTCCCGGCCCCACCTCTTCCCTTCCCTCCCTCCCCCCACCCTATTTCTTCCCTTCCCCGCCCCTTTCCTTCCCAGGGGGTAGGGAGGGAAGGAAGGGGGTGGGAGAGAGCAGGAGGGAGGGAGGGAGGGCAGGAGAGGAGAGGGAGGGAGGGAGGGGACAGGAGGGAGGAGGAGAGGGAGGGGACGGGAGGGAGGAGGAGAGGGGGGGGCAGAGAGGGGGAGGGGACAGCAGGAGGGGGAGGAGGGTCGGGCATGGGTAGGGAGGGAGGGAGGGAGGAAGGGAAATAGGGAGGAAGATAGGGAACAGAGGGGGAGAGGAGAGAGGGAGGGGAGAGAAGGATCCCGAGCTGGGGTAGCATTGATTTCGGAAATACAGAACTCCGGATGGAAGACAAGCTGTAGAATATCGTATTCCTTTTACTTAGAATCTACCAGATTGTGGGGCGGGGGGGAGAGAGGAGCGGAGCGGTTGGGGTGGGTAGTGGGGTACGTCTTCCAGGAGAGGGTGCAGGGATCGCGCGGGAGGGGGAGTGGGGTACGTGTTTCGGGAGGCGGTGGGGTATGTGTTTCGGGGGGCGGGGGGGGTATGTGTTTCGGGGGCGGGGGGGGGGTATGTGTTTCGGGAGGCGGTGGGGTATGTGTTTCGGGGGGCGGGGGGGGTATGTGTTTCGGGGGGCGGGGGGGGGTATGTGTTTCGGGGGCGGGGGGGGTATGTGTTTCAGGGGGGCGGGGGGGTATGTGTTTCGGGGGGCGGGGGGGGGTATGTGTTTCGGGGGGCGGGGGGGTATGTGTTTCGGGGGGCGGGGGGGGTATGTGTTTCGGGGGGGCGGGGGGGTATGTGTTTCGGGGGGCGGGGGGGTATGTGTTCGGGGGGCGGGGGGGGTATGTGTTTCGGGGGGCGGGGGGGTATGTGTTTCAGGGGGGCGGGGGGGGGTATGTGTTTCGGGGGGCGGGGGGGGTATGTGTTTCAGGGGGGCGGGGGGGGTATGTGTTTCGGGGGGCGGGGGGGTATGTGTTTCGGGGGGGCGGGGGGGGGGTATGTGTTTCGGGGGGTGGGGTATGTGTTTCGGGGGGCGGGGGGGGTATGTGTTTCGGGGGGCGGGGGGGGTATGTGTTTCGGGGGGCGGGGGGGGTATGTGTTTCGGGGGGCGGGGGGGGTATGTGTTTCAGGGGGCGGGGGGGTATGTGTTTCGGGGGGCGGGGGGGGTATGTGTTTCGGGGGGCGGGGGGGGTATGTGTTTCGGGGGGCGGGGGGGGTATGTGTTTCGGGGGGGCGGGGGGGGTATGTGTTTCGGGGGGCGGGGGGGGTATGTGTTTCGGGGGGCCGGGGGGGTATGTGTTTCGGGGGGGCGGGGGGGTATGTGTTTCGGGGGGCGGGGGGGGTATGTGTTTCGGGGGGCGGGGGGGGTATGTGTTTCGGGGGGCGGGGGGGGGTATGTGTTTCGGGGGGCGGGGGGGTATGTGTTTCGGGGGGGCGGGGGGGGTATGTGTTTCGGGGGGCGGGGGGGTATGTGTTTCGGGGGGCGGGGGGGTATGTGTTTCGGGGGCGGGGGGGGTATGTGTTTCGGGGGGGCGGGGGGGTATGTGTTTCGGGGGGCGGGGGGGTATGTGTTTCGGGGGGCGGGGGGGGTATGTGTTTCGGGGGCGGGGGGTATGTGTTTCGGGGGGCGGGGGGGTATGTGTTTCGGGGTGCGGGGGGGCGGGGGGGGGGCGGGGGTATGTGTTTGGGGGCGTATGTGTTTCGGGGGGGGGAGGGGGTTAACTTTCTGCAGAGTTATAGAGCTCTGTCAGAAGTGACAGAGTCTCAGGGTTCCGTCCACACCCTTGTTCAGGCTGAAGAACGGACGCACAGGACTGTGGAAGACAGCCCAGAAGGTGCACAGCAGGGCCATGGAGGGGGCGTCGTAGAAGGAGATCTGCCCCCATCGAAATCCAGGAAGACGCCCACCCGGCGCAGTTCGCCATCCATGGCCAGGGGGCGCCGTTGCTGGTCGTTGGCCCAGTAGTCCAGCAGCCGGCAGATGGTCCAGTAACCATTGGCGGGTGCCAGCTTGATGTAGCCCTGGCGGGGCCTGTGGGCGCAGGCTACCCCCAGGTGCCAGGCCACCGAGGAGCCCACGTCCACCTCCCAGTAGCGGCGGCCGGAGGAGAACTCCGTGTCGGCCAGCACGGCCTGCAGGCGGTCAAAGCCCCCGGGGCCTTTGGTGGAGGTGGGCAGGAGCTCGCTGCCTTGCTCAGCGCAGACCTCCACCCCCGTGTAGTCAACGCTGAAGCGCAGATTGGGGTGGGCGGTTTTGGGGTTGAAGTAGAGATTCTCCAGCCCTGGAGAGAGAGGAGAGAAAGCAGCAAGGTTAGAAAAGCCCGGAAGCTTGAGGCAGGGGCAGCGGTGGTGGTGGGGGGATGGTGTGGGAGGGGGGGGGTTTGATATTCTCCCCTCTCTTATCGCCCCACCCCATCAACGTCAAAGGCGCACCCCTAACCAGCACATCTTTCGGACCATGGGAGGAAACCCACGCAGGCACGGGGAGAACATGCAGACTCCACACAGACAGTGATTCGAGGCCCGGAATTGAACCCGGGTCCCTGGCGCTGTGAGGCAGCAGTGCTAACCCACTGTGCCATCACATCACCCCTATTTCCCTCCCTCCTGGAGGTTCTGACACAGGAGACAGGGATGCTAGACCACCCCCCCCCCCCACCCCTGCAATGCCCCCAAAGCAGGGCAGGGCCTTCCTGTAGGCGTAGGGACTTCAACTGATAAATACACAAATTAAT
>NW_027651130.1:0-22543 GCF_965287045.1 Carcharhinus amblyrhynchos
CTTGACGACTCAGAGCCTCTCGGCATCTCAGGGACGTCCTTCACACCCGTTCCTGAAAATGACAACAACCCCCGGGAGGAGGGAGACGCGATGGCCAACACAGGAAGATCCCGACACTGACACACACACACACGCACTGACACACACACGCACACACTGACACACACACACACACGCACACACTGATACACACACGCACACACTGACACACACACACACACGCACACACTGACACACACACACACACGCACACACTGATACACACACGCACACACTGACACACACACACACACGCACACACTGATACACACACGCACACACTGACACACACACCCGCACACACTGACACACACACACACACGCACACACTGACACACACACGCACACACTGACACACGCATGCACACACTGACACACACACTGACACACACACGCACACACTCGCACACACTGACACACACACGCACACACTGACACACACATGCACACACTGACACACACACACAGGCACATCCACACACTGACATACACACACACTGACACACACACGCACACACTCGCACACACTGACACACACACGCACACACTGACACACACATGCACACACTGACACACACACACAGGCACATCCACACACTGACATACACACACACTGACACACACACACACACACACACTGACACACACACACACACACACACACTGACACACACACACAGACACGCACACACTGACACACACACACACACACACTGACACACACACACACAGACACGCACACACTGACACACACACACACACTGACACACACACACACACACACACTGACACACACACACACTGACACACACACACTGACACACACACACAAACACACACAGACACACTGACACACACACACACTGACACACACACAGACACACTGACACACACACACACTGACACACACACAGACACACTGACACACACACACACTGACACACACACAGACACACTGACACACACACACACTGACACACACACAGACACACTGACACACACACACACACACTGACACACACACACACGCACACACACACACCCGCACACACTGACACACACACACATACACAAGCACATACTGACACACATTCATTCATTTACACACACACACACACATCCACGCAGACACTCACATGTGCACATTCACAGGTGCACATGCACACACACGCAGACACACGTGCACACACTCATGGGTGCACATACACACTCACACGCACACACACGCACATTCTCTCACACACACACATGCACGCACAGACGCACGCACACAGATGCACGCATACACAGACATGTACATATAGACACACACACACACACACACATATGTACACACAGATCCGTACACACACACACACACACACACACAGAGCAATGTGGTTGACATTTAACTGCCCCCCTCCTCTGAACTGGGTCAAGTGAGACACTCAGTTCAGGGGGGCAATTAGGGATGGGCAAAAAATGTGGGGCTTTGCCCAGTGACCACCCCCCCACTCACCCTGTGAGAGAATAAACTTGAAAAATATAAAATGGCTGTGGGGTTTGTGGTTATACTGACTTGACGGGGGTTTAACCTGAGAAAGTGGGCACCTCTGACAGTGCGGCACTCCCCCAGCGCTGCGGGGAATCAGTCTGGGGTGGATTCTCACTGTAAATAATCGGGGAGGGGGGTCCAGGAGGACATTTGCCCTCCCCCCGCCCTTTCAGTCACCGGATGCCACCCCTGCACCACCCCCCCCCCCCCACCCCCACCCCCTTACCTCTGGGGGTGGCAGTAGCGACAGACTGGCACCAGGTCCATGACCGAGATGGAGACAAACTCTCGGGCATCGTCAATCACACTCAGGATGGCATCGAGATCAGTGGTACGGCCATACGGGCAAAGAGCGGGCGGAGCACTCTGTATGGGGGGGGGGGAGAAACGGGGGAGAGAGAAAGGGGGGGGGTGGAGACAGAGGGGGGAGTGACAGAGAGGGGGAGCGAGACAGGGGGGCGGGGACAGGGGGGGGGAGACAGAGACGGGGGACAGAGAGGGGGGAGACGGGGGGGGGGACAGAGGGGGGGGGACAGAGAGGGGGGAGACAGACGGGGGGCGAGACAGAGGGGGGGACAGAGAGGGGGGAGACGGGGGGGGACAGAGGGGGGGGGACAGAGAGGGGGGTACAGAGAGGGGGGAGACAGACGGGGGGCGAGACAGAGGGGGGGGGACAGAGAGGGGGGACAGAGAGGGGGGAGACGGGGGGGGGACAGAGGGGGGGGACAGAGGGGGGGGACAGAGAGGGGGGAGACAGACGGGGGGCGAGACAGAGGAGGGGGGACAGAGGGGGGGGTCGGGGACAGAGAGGGGGGAGACAGAGAGGGGGGAGAGGGGGGGACGGGGGGGGGGACAGAGAGGGGGAGCGAGACAGAGGGGGGGGGACAGGGGGGGGGGACAGAGAGGGGGGAGACAGAGAGGGGGGGCGAGACAGAGGGGGGTAGACGGGGGGGGGAGATGGGGGGAGACGGGGGGGGAGAGACAGAGGGGTGGAGAGACAGAGAAGCGGAACAGAGAGGGGGGAGAGACAGAGAGTCAGGGAGACGGTGGGGGGAGAGACAGAGATGGGGGGAGACAGAGAGGGAGAGGGGGTGAGAGAGAGAGGGGAAGACAGAGAGAGAGAGAGAGAGACAGAGAGGAGAGAGGAGAGAGGGAGAGAGACAGACAGACAGAAAGAGAAAGGAGGGGGGGTTAGAGAGTGGAGAGAGAGAAAAAGAGGGGAGGCAGAGAGAGAGGGGGGAGGCAGGGTGCAGACAGGGAGCGAGGGGGGACAGAGCGAGAGAAAAAGGGGGGAGGGAAAAGCAGCGAGAGAGAGAGAGAGGGGGGGAGTGAGGAGGAGATAGAGAAGAGAGGAGAGGAGACAGAGAGAGTCCAGGACATGTCAAGTTCCAGAAATGTTAGCGGCCGTAAACCCAACACCTTGTGAGATACTTGTTTTTTGTGCTAACTAACTCTGAAGAAGGGAGTGTGTCTATGGGATATTGCCTGAAACTGGAACAACAGAGATAGCTAGCTGTTAGGAGTTACACTTTGTCATGTCTTAAGTATTTTAATCGGCAAAAGTTACGCTAATTCTTTTTGTTTTGTTCCAACTGCGTTCTTAAATAAAGTTTATTTTGATGAAATCCTCCCAGAGGGTCACTGGAATCATACCCTGGAGTGAAACAAAGGCATATGGAGCACTGGCCTTTATCCATCGGGGTGTAGAGGCAGAGAGGGTGTGATGGAGTTGTGTAGGGCTTTGGTGAGACCACAGCTGGAGCACTGTGTGCAGTTCTGGTCTCCACATTATAGGAAGGATGTGATTGCACTGGAAGGGGGGGGGCGGAGGGGATTCACCGGGATGCTGCCTGGGGTGGACTATTTAAGTTACAAAGAGAGGTTGGGTAAGACTTGGGTTGTTTTCTCTGGAGCAGAGAAGACTGAGGGGGTAACCTGATCGAGGGGCACAAGATTATGAGGGGCACGGACAGGATGCAACTGTTCCCCTTATCTGAAGGGTTAGTTACGACGGGACACAGGTTAAAAGTGAGGGGTGGGAGGTTTGTGGGGGGAATGTGAGGAAAATCTTTTTTTACTCAGAGGGTCGTGAGGGTCTGGAATCCAAAGATGTGTAGGTTAGGTGGATTGGCCATGCTAAATTGTCCCTTAGTGTCCAAAGATGTGTAGGTTAGGTGGATTGGCCATGCTAAATTGTCCCTTAGTGTCCAAAGATGTGTAGGTTAGGGTGGATTGGCCATGCTAAATTGCCCCTTAGTGTCCAAAGATGTGTAGGTTAGGGTGGATTGGCCATGCTAAATTGCCCCTTAGTGTCCAAAGATGTGCAGGTTAGGTGGATTGGCCATGCTAAATTGCCCCTTAGTGTCCAAAGATGTGCGGGTTAGGTGGATTGGCCATGCTAAATTATCCCTAGTGTCCAAAGATGTGCAGGTTAGGTGGATTGGCCATGCTAAATTGCCCCTTAGTGTCCAAAGATGTGTAGGTTAGGGTGGATTGGCCATGCTAAATTGCCCCTTAGTGTCCAAAGATGTGTAGGTTAGGGTGGATTGGCCATGCTAAATTGCCCCTTAGTGTCCAAAGATGTGCAGTTAGGTGGATTGGCCATGCTAAATTGCCCCTTAGTGTCCAAAGATGTGCGGGTTAGGTGGATTGGCCATGCTAAATTATCCCTAGTGTCCAAAGATGTGCGGGTTAGGGTGGATTGGCCATGCTAAATTGCCCCTTAGTGTCCAAAGATGTGCAGTTAGGTGGATTGGCCATGCTAAATTGCCCCTTAATGTCCAAAGATGTGCAGTTAGGTGGATTGGCCATGCTAAATTATCCCTAGTGTCCAAAGATGTGCAGGTTAGGGTGGATTGGCCGTGTTAAATGTGTGGACTTACAGAAGAGGGCCTGGATACGATTCTCTGGCAGGGGGCCGGTGCAGGCTCGATGGACCGAATGGCCTCCTTCTGCAGCGTAGGGATTCCACCATCCTTCGGAGTACGTCAAACGCCTCCTTCACCACCCCGTCTACCAGCGACGCCTCTTTCGAGGGATTCTGGACCTGCACTCCTCGGTCCCTCTGTTCAACCGCCACCACCCCCCTCCCCCCTCCACCCACCCCCCCCACCACCACCACCACCCCCCTGACGGACGTGACACGGTGGTTGACAAGGGGGGGTAGGGAGTTACTCACCGACAGGTAAACCTCTGCCTCGATCCCGTTCAGCCTGAGCCTGAGCGGGCGTTCCTTGCTGGACAGGGCGTTGTACTCGCTGGGCCACCGCCTGGGGAGGGTCGCCCCCTCCGCCCCCAGTCGCCAGTACGTCCCGAAGACCCTCTCCACATCCCGGGCCAGGCAGCTGCAGTTAGTCAGCGTCACCCCCAGCTCCTTCACCTAAAGGCAAACAGAGAGGATGGAGTCGGGGTTGATCGACTGTGAGGGGCGTCACAGCTGGGTCTGATCCCGCCCTCCCGGTGTCCGGAGGGGTGCGTTTTCCGGCAGGGTATCACTGGTTGGTGACTGCCTGATTCTGCCCCTTTTGCCACTCCCAGTACCACCACCCCCTCCCCCACCCCACCAATCCCTCCGGCTCATGGGCGGGGGACACCCCAACATTCTTTTATGGAGTGTGTGGGCGGGCGAGGGTCACTGGGCAGTTATTGTCCACCCCCTAGATGCCCCCTTGAACTGAGCGTCTCACTCGGCCCGTTTCAGAGGGGGAGCAGTGAAGAGTTGACCAAATTTCTGTCTGAGTGTGAGTGTGCGTTGAGTGTGAGTGTGTGAGAGTGTGAATGTGTGTGTGTGTGTGAGTGTGAGTATAAATGTGAATGTGTGAGTGTGAGGGTGTGTGTGAGTGAGTGCGAGTGTGTGTGAGTGTGAGAGTGTGAATGTGTGAGTGTGTGAGTGTGTGAGTGTGTGTGAGTGCGAGTGTGTGTGAGTGTGAGAGTGTGAATGTGTGAGTGTGTGCGTGAGTGTGAGTGTGTGTGAGTGTGTGTGAGTGCGAATGTGTGAGTGTGTGTGTGAGTGTGTGTGTGAGTGTGAGTGAGTGCGAGTGTGTGTGAGTGCGAGTGTGTGCGAGTGTGTGTGTGAGTGCGAGAGTGTGAATGTGTGTGTGTGTGAGTGTGTGTGTGAGTGTGAGTGTGAGTGCGAGTGTGTGCGAGTGTGAGTGTGTGTGAGTGTGAGAGTGTGAATGTGTGAGTGTGTGTGTGTGAATGAGTGTGACTGAGTGTGTGTGTGTGAGTGTATGAATGTGTGTGTGTGAGTGTATGAATGTGAATGTGTGAGTGTGAGAGTGTGAATGTGTGAGTGAGTGTGAGAGTGTGAATGTGTGAGTGTGAGTGTGTGTGTGAGTGAGTGTGTGTAATATGTGTGTGTGTGTGAGCGTGAGAGTGAGTGTGAATGTGTGTGTGAGAGTGTGAATGTGTGAGTGAGTGTGAGAGTGTGAATGTGAGTGTGAGTGTGTGTGTGTGTAATATGCGTGTGTGTGAGTGTGAGAGTGAGTGTGAATGTGAGTGTGAGTGTGAGAGTGTGAATGTGTGAGTGTGAGTGTGTGTGTGAGTGTGTGTGTGTAATATGTGTGTGTGTGAGCGTGAGAGTGAGTGTGAATGTGTGTGTGAGTGTGAGAGTGTGAATGTGTGAGTGAGTGTGAGAGTGTGAATGTGTGAGTGAGTGTGAGAGTGTGAATGTGTGAGTGAGTGTGAGAGTGTGAATGTGTGAGCGTGAGTGTGTGTGTGTGTAATATGTGTGTGTGTGAGTGTGAGAGTGTGAATGTGTGAGTGAGTGTGAGAGTGTGAATGTGTGAGTGAGTGTGAGAGTGTGAATGTGTGAGCGTGAGTGTGTGTGTGTAATATGTGTGTGTGTGAGTGTGAGAGTGAGTGTGAATGTGTGAGTGAGTGTGAGAGTGTGAATGTGTGAGTGTGTGTGTGTGTGTGTGTAATATGTGTGTGTGTGAGTGTGAGTGTGAGAGTGAGTGTGAGTGTGAGAGTGTGAATGTGTGAGTGTGAGTGTGTGCGTATGTGTGTGCATGTGTGAGAGTGTGTGTGAGGGGTGGGGTTCTGGAGTCACAGGTAGGCCAGACCTGTTAAGGACGGCAGATTTCCCTCCCTAAACAACATTGGTGAACCACGGCGATTGATGATAACTGACACTATTTCCCCATGACCGAAACCGGCTTTATAATCCCAGATTTTTATTAATCAAATTTAAATTCCACCAGGCGCCATGGTGAGATTTGAACCCACGTCCCACTGGAGCATCTGCCTGGGGAAGGAGGGGGGGGGTGGTTGGCTCTCTGCATTACTAGCCCACTGATGTTACCCATCTCCCCTTAAAGTGGGGGAAGGAACATCATGAGGTTCTGCGTGGTGAGGCCACCCTCTCGATCTAAGGTATCCCACTCTCCCTCTCGAGAGGGAATCGCTGGCTCTCACGGCTTCATCTATGTCTCAGAGAAAGCACCATCCAGATAGCAGAGATACCAAAGAAGAAAGAAGTTCCAGACAGAAGAATCAACAGAGAAACCCTGAATATTCCAGAAGACAAAACCTGGTTGTAATATGGAAAGGACCCGGGTTCGAATCCCGCTACGGCAGATGGTGGAATTTGAATTCAATTAAAAATATCTGGGATTAAGAATCTTTTGATGACCAATTGTTGGAAAAACCCATCCGGTTCCCTTTAGGGAAGGAAATCTGCCGTCCTTACCCCGGTCTGGCCTACATGTGACTCCAGAGCCACAGCAATGTGGTTGACTCTCAACTGCCCCTCCAAGGGGCAACTGGGCAATAAATACTGGACCAGCCAGGGGTGCCACGGACAATGAGAACAGGATAAAGGTTTTGGACAGCAGTGAGTTTTACTCCCATTAGCCACCACCCCCCCTTGCTTGTTGCCAGTTACCTGGGTCAGCGAGCGCCAGTCCATGTTGGCACTGCCTACGTAAACATGCCTTCCATCCACCACCCAGAGTTTGGTGTGAACGATGCCACCCGTCAAGTTCGTCAACCACACACGTCTCACCTCGGCACCTGCCCAAGGAAGGCCCACAAATTGGATTAGAGTCACCCCCTTGTTGCGTCGGGTAAGCGTTAGAATTTATAATATTGTGGGATGTTAGACGCAGAAAGCATTGCATGATCCCGTTAAAAGGTTTGCCTATGGCTTGGAGATTTATAAAATACAAGTACACAGAGAACCCAGACTGAAACATTTATACAGTGCGGCCAAGCAGCAGTGTTACCAAGACAGCAGGCTTTTGAATTTAGCCAATCAATTTGAATCAGATACCAAGAACCTATTCAATTTGAATCTGATGGTTTTGACAACCTCGGACCAATCCTATTGTGGGAAATATTGGTATGTCGTTGTCATGGGTACAAAAGTAAGGGGCCAGTGGGACAAAGAGGAGACAGCAACTGTCACCTGCCAGAGCCAATCCTATTGTGGGAAATATTACCATAGAAAATTACAGCTCAGAAACAGGCCTTTTGGCCACTCTTGTCTGTGCTGACCCATTTTTTGCCTAGTCCCACTGACCCTGCACTTGAACCATATCCCTCCACACCCCTCTCATCCATCATCAACCCGTCTAACTTTTTCTTAAACGTTAAAAGTGACCCCACATTTAGCCGGTAGCTCATTCCACACTCCCACCACTCTCTGCGTGAAAAGCCCCCCCCCACCCCCCGATATTCCCTTTAAACTTTTCCCCTTAACCCATGCCCTCTGGGTTTTTTTTCCTCCCCTAGCCTCAGTGGAAAAAGCCTGCTTGCAGTCACTCTATCTATACCAATCTCATCTTATACACCTCTATCAAATCTCCCCCTCATTCTTCTACACTCCAGGGAATAACCTATTCAATCTCTCTCTGTAACTCAGCTTCTCAAGTCAAATATTGATATGTCATCACAGGTATAAAAGACAGGAGACATGAAACAAAGAGGAGAGCAACTGCTACCTGCCAGAACTCTCTTTCTCTCTCTCTTTCTCTCTCTCTCTCTCTCTCTCTCGAGAGGGAATCGCTGGCTCTCATAGCTTCATCTATGTCTCAGAGAAAACACCACCCAGATAGCAAAGATACCAAAGAAGAAAGAAGTTCCAGACAGAAGAATCAACAGAGAAACTCAGAATATTCCAGTAGACAAAACCTGGTTGTAATATAGAGAGTGACTAAATTCTATTTTGTGAATGAGTGGGACTTGTATTTATCGGAGCAGCGTACCATTAGAATCTTGTTTTATTCAGGAGTAGTTAATAGTTAGAAGGGGTTTATTTGGTTTGTTAAGAGTTTGCTCTCTGCTGGTTAGATAAATAAATGGTTAGCTGTTGATTTGGGAGCAAGTGTTTATTTTGCATTTAACCACTAGGAGTCACTGAAGAGCAGGTCACACCACATCACACACACTTTTTACAGATTATAGGGCCAGGTACTCCTCTTTGGGAGTTAGTTCTCAAAAGGAATGGCGGTGGGGGTGGAATCCATCTCTGCTTTATAACACCCTGCCCCACACCATGGGCTAGTCCAACTGACATCCGGCAAACAGGAGATTTCACATCTTCACGCCAAGGGAAGGGAGAGGAAGCTGGGAGGACAGGAGCGCAGCTGCAGCCTGGGCTGGGCAACTGCACTGCCACCAGTGGTTGGGAGGGCGTAACTGCAGCGTGACGGTTTACACCAAGAAATTGGCATCCCAAACGCGCACAATATTGGAGAGCGGGAAACGAGAGAAAATAGAGAGAGCCTATGAGGATTTTCGAGTTTTGGGGACAAGAAATGAGAAAGTGTTTCGGGTGCGAGAATTAATAACTTCAAACAAAAAGAACTGGGAGTTAAAATGGCCAGAAATGTTTCGGAAACCCTAGTTGATTTGATTTGCAAAAGTTTGATTAACAACAAGGAACTAAACGGAACATTCCCAATCAGAAACACAGGGAGGATATTCCTCTGGCCGTCTGCATCAAGAGGACAAAGTAGAAAGGCTTGAGAGCTTCAAGTTTTTAGGTGTCCAGATCACCAACTGGTCCCCCCCCACGCTGACACTATAGTTAAGAAAGCCCCACCAACGCCTCTACTTTCTCAGGAGACTAAGGAAATTTGGCATGTCCGCTACGACTCTCACCAACTTTTTACAGATGCCCCATAGAAAGCATCCTTTCTGGGTTGTATCACAGCTCGGTCTGGGCTCCTGCTCTGCCCAAGACCGCAAGGAACTACAAAAGGGTGGTGAATGTAGCCCAGTCCCATCACACAAACCAGCCTCCCATCCATTGACTCTGTCTACACTTCCCGCTGTCTCGGGGAAAAGCAGCCGGCATAATCAAGGACCCCCCCCCCCCCCCCACGCTGTTCTTGAGTACGTGGCCTCAGACTTTTGTATCCTTTTCCCGACGGAAGAAGGTGGAAGAGAGAATGTCCGGGGTGTGTGTGGGGGGGGGGTCCTCGATTAAGCTGGCTGCTTAATCGAGGGGAAGTGTAGACGGAGTCAATGGACGGGAGGTTTCAAGAAGAAATTAGGTATCGCTCTTGGGGGGGGGGGCTAAAGGGATTGAGGGATATTGGGGGGGGGGGGGATCAGGATATGGAGCTCGATGATCAGCCATGATCAAAATGAATGGGGGAGCAGGGCTGAAGGGCTGAATGGCCTCCTCCTGCCGCTACTTTGGACGTCAAAAATCCAGCAGATGGCTGATGCCCCCCTGGGTCGAATAGGCCGCCGATATTCACACCAGTTAATATTGAGGTTAAGGGTTAGAACATAGAACATAGAACATTACAGCGCAGAACAGGCCCTTCGGCCCACGATGTTGCGCCGACCAGTTAAAAAACAATGACCCTCTAACCTAAACCAATCCCTTTTTGTCCATAAACCTATCCACGGATCTCTTAAATGCCCCCAAACTAGGCGCATTTACAACCGCAGCAGGCAGGGCATTCCAATCCCTCACCACCCTCTGGGTAAAGAACCTACCCCTGACATCAGTCCTATAACTACCCCCCCCTTAATTTAAAGCCATGCCCCCTCGTGCTAGCATTCTCCATCCGAGGAAAAAGGCTATCACTATCCACCCTGTCTAAACCTCTAATCATCTTATATGTTTCAATAAGATCCCCTCTTAGCCGCCTTCTTTCCAGCGAAAACAACCCCAAATCCCTCAGCCTCTCCTCATAGGACCTCCCCTCCATACCAGGCAACATCCTGGTAAACCTCCTCTGCACCCTCTCCAAAGCCTCCACATCCTTCCTATAATGTGGGGACCAGAACTGCACACAGTACTCCAAGTGTGGCCGCACCAGAGTCTTGTACAGTTGCAACATAACGCTGCAACTCCTAAATTCAATCCCCCTACCAATAAACGCCAAGACACCGTACGCCTTCTTAACAACCTTATCTACTTGATTCCCAACTTTCAGGGATCTATGTACACATACACCTAGATCCCTCTGCTCATCCACACTATTCAAAGTCCTCCCGTTAGCCCTATACTCGACACATCTGTTATTCCTACCAAAGTGAATTACCTCACACTTCTCCGCATTAAACTCCATCCGCCACCTCTCGGCCCAGTTCTGCAACCTGTCCAAGTCTCCCTGCAAACTATGACACCCTTCCTCACAATCTACCACACCTCCGACTTTGGTGTCATCAGCAAATTTACTAATCCACCCAACTATACCCTCATCCAGATCATTAATAAAAATCACAAACAGCAGTGGCCCCAACACAGATCCCTGAGGCACACCACTCGTAACCGAACTCCATGATGAATATTTACCATCAACCACCACCCTCTGTCTCCTATCCGCTAGCCAATTCCTGATCCAATTCCCCAGATCACCCCCAATCCCATACATCTGCATTTGGGGTGGTTAAAGAGTGAGGGGGTGATATCAATCCCGTCCCCTCCCACCCCCCCCAGCCTCTCACACTCACCGTTTCTCCCCAGCTCATTCACGTCGCCCTCCGACTGCTGGGGGCTGTTCACGGCAATCTTCAGGCTGACCCCTCGCGACCGCAGCTCCGACAGACGTTTAAACACCTCCTCGCCCTGCGCACAGAGCGGGGAAAAGGCAACATCAGACTGGGCCTCCGGGATCCAGGGGAGACGCCCCTATCGGCGCCTCCCGTGGCAGCGCTCCTGGATAAAAGAGCTGCTGAGTCTCAAAGAAGGTGCCACCGAATCCGTACAGCGCAGAAGGAGGCCATTTGGCCCATCCAGCCTGCACTGACCACAATCCCATTCTGACCCTGTTAAAGTAACCTCATTCTTACTGTTAAATCCCTAACACCAGGGGCATTTTAGCATGGCCAATCCACCTAACCTACACATCTTTGGACACTGAGGGGCAATTTAGCATGGCCAATCCACCTAATCTACACATCTTTGGACACTAAGGGGCATTTTAGCATGGCCAATCCACCTAACCTACACATCTTTGGATACTAAGGGACAATTTAGCATGGCCAATCCACCTAATCTACACATCTTTGGACACTAAGGGACAATTTAGCATGGCCAATCCACCTAACCTACACATCTTTGGACACTAAGGGGCAATTTAGCATGGCCAATCCACCTAACCTACACATCTTTGGATACTAAGGGACAATTTAGCATGGCCAATCCACCTAATCTACACATCTTTGGATACTAAGGGACAATTTAGCATGGCCAATCCACCTAATCTACACATCTTTGGACACTAAGGGGCAATTTAGCATGGCCAATCCACCTAACCTACAAAACTTTGGACGCTAAGGGACAATTTCGCATGGCCAATCCACCTAACCTGCACATCTTTGGATACTAAGGGACAATTTAGCATGGCCAATCCCCCTAATCTACACATCTTTGGACACTAAGGGGCAATTTAGCATGGCCAATCCACCTAACCTGCACATCTTTGGATACTAAGGGGCAATTTAGCAGGGCCAATCCACCTAACCTGCACATCTTTGGACACTAAGGGACAATTTAGCATGGCCAATCCACCTAACCTGCACATCTTTGGACACTAAGGGACAATTTAGCATGGCCAATCCCCCTAATCTACACATCTTTGGACACTAAGGGGCAATTTAGCAGGGCCAATCCACCTAACCTGCACATCTTTGGACACTAAGGGACAATTTAGCATGGCCAATCCACCTAACCTGCACATCTTTGGACACTAAGGGACAATTTAGCATGGCCAATCCCCCTAATCTACACATCTTTGGACACTAAGGGGCAATTTAGCATGGCCAATCCACCTAACCTGCACATCTTTGGATACTAAGGGGCAATTTAGCATGGCCAATCCCCCTAATCTACACATCTTTGGACACTAAGGGGCAATTTAGCATGGCCAATCCACCTAACCTGCACATCTTTGGACACTAAGGGGCAATTTAGCGTGGCCAATCCACCCTAACCTACACATCTTTGGACACTAAGGGGCAATTTAGCACGGCCAATCCACTTAACCTACACATCTTTGGACACTAAGGGGCAATTTAGCATGGCCAATCCACTTAACCTACACATCTTTGGACACTAAGGGGCAATTTAGCATGGCCAATCCACCTAACCTGCACATCTTTGGACACTAAGGGGCAATTTAGCATGGCTAATCCACCTAACCTGCACATCTTTGGACACTAAGGGGCAATTTAGCATGGCCAATCCACTTAACCTACACATCTTTGGACACTAAGGGGCAATTTAGCATGGCCAATCCACCCTAACCTGCACATCTTTGGACACTAAGGGGCAATTTAGCACGGCCAATCCACTTAACCTACACATCTTTGGACACTAAGGGGCAATTTAGCATGGCCAATCCACCCTAACCTACACATCTTTGGACACTAAGGGGCAATTTAGCATGGCCAATCCACCCTAACCTACACATCTTTGGACACTAAGGGGCAATTTAGCATGGCCAATCCACCCTAACCTACACATCTTTGGACACTAAGGGGCAATTTAGCACGGCCAATCCACTTAACCTACACATCTTTGGACACTAAGGGGCAATTTAGCATGGCCAATCCACCTAATCTACACATCTTTGGACACTAAGGGGCAATTTAGCATGGCCAATCCACTTAACCTACACATCTTTGGACACTAAGGGACAATTTAGCATGGCCAATCCCCTAATCTACTCATCTTTGGACACTAAGGGACAATTTAGCATGGCCAATCCACCTAACCTGCACATCTTTGGACACTAAGGGGCAATTTAGCATGGCCAATCCACCTAACCTACACATCTTTGGACACTAAGGGGCAATTTAGCATGGCCAATCCACTTAACCTGCACATCTTTGGACACTAAGGGACAATTTAGCATGGCCAATCCCCCTAATCTACTCATCTTTGGACACTAAGGGACAATTTAGCATGGCCAATCCCCCTAATCTACTCATCTTTGGACACTAAGGGGCAATTTAGCATGGCCAATCCACCTAACCCGCACATCTTTGGACACTAAGGGGCAATTTAGCATGGCCAATCCACTAATCTACACATCTTTGGACTGTTGGAGGACACCGGAGCACCTGGAGGAAACCCATGCAGACATGGGGAGAACATGCAGACTCCGCACAGACAGTGACCCAAGCTGGGAATCGAACCCGGGTCCCTGGCACTGTGAGGCAGCAGTGCTGTGCACTGTTTCGCCCGACTGCCCCCTTTATGGTTGCTACCATAAGCAGGCGAACCCCACGGTGAACCCTGTACGCGACTGCAGTGGTGCAGGGTCACTCAGAGAGCAATTGCTAGATGGAGTTTTTGAGTCACGGCTTGCTGCCCTGTTATTTATTTTACCATTTTACGGGGAGTGGGCGTTGCTGGCAAGGATTACTAATCCCGGGGGCGTTCTCGCCTGGCAACGCGCTCCCAGCATACATAATGAGGCGTAAGTTCGTTTATTAGTTACGAGTAGGCTGACATCAACACTGTAATGAAGTTACTGTGAAAATCCCCCTAATTGGCACAGACACGCAGACACGGGGAGAAGGTGCAGACTCCACACAGACCCGAGCCGGGGATCGAACCCGGGTCCCTGGCGCTGTGAGGCAGTAGTGCTAACCCACCGTGCCCACCCCAGCCTGGTATGTGACAGATGTACAGGGGACTGGGGTGGTCAGGGTAAGGGCATGATGGAGAAATGCGTCAAGGGAAGTGTGCGCGACACAGGCTGGGCCTGGGAGCCGGGCCCCCCCCCACGCCTGGGACTGGGAGCCGGGCCCCTCACCCCTGGGACTGGGAGCCGGGCCCCTCACCCCTGGGACTGGGAGCCGGGCCCCTCACCCCTGGGCCTGGGAGCTGGGCCCCTCACCCCTGGGCCTGGGAGCCGGGCCCCCTCACCCCTGGGCCTGGGAGCCGGGCCCCTCACCCCTGGGCCTGGGAGCCGGGCCCCTCACCCCTGGGACTGGGAGCCGGGCCCCCCCCACGCCTGGGCCTGGGAGCCGGGCCCCTCACCCCTGGGCCTGGGAGCTGGGCCCCTCACCCCTGGGACAGGGAGCCGGGCCCCTCACCCCTGGGCCTGGGAGCCGGGCCCCCCCATGCCTGGGCCTGGGAGCTGGGCCCCTCACCCCTGGGCCTGGGAGCCAGGCCCCTCACCCCTGGGCCTGGGAGCCGGGCTCCTCACCCCTGGGACAGGGAGCCAGGCCCCTCACCCCTGGGCCTGGGAGCCGGGCCCCTCACCCCTGGGCCTGGGAGCCGGGCCCCTCACCCCTGGGCCTGGGAGCCGGGCCCCCCCATGCCTGGGACTGGGAGCCGGGCCCCTCACCCCTGGGCCTGGGAGCCGGGCTCCCCCCCCCGCTGCGCGGAGGTTCCTCACCTCAGCAGCCGTTGGGTCTGGGTGGGCCAGATCTGGGCCCCGCAGTGTGAAGTAATAAGCTGCGATCCGCACTGATTCCTTGGCCTCCTGAAGCAGGTCACGCCAGGCCTGGTAGATGGGCAAATGTTGAGGGACACCTTTCCGATACGGCAGATCCACCGGGATGCTCTCCACCAGAGTCAGTCTGTAACCCAAAAACAGTTAAACTCACCAACAATCCCCTCCAAATACCCAAAATCAACACTCACCTCAACCCTCCCTATCTCTGCAACCTCCTCCAGCCCCTACACCCCCTCCCTATCTCTGCACCCTCCTCCAGCCCCTACACCTCCTCCCTATCTCTGCACCCTCCTCCAGCCCCTACACCCCCCTCCCTATCTCTCTAACCCCCTCCAGCCCCCTACACCCCCTCCCTATCTCTGTAACCCCCTCCAGCCCCCTACACCCCCTCCCTATCTCTGTAACCTCCTCCAGCCCCCTACACCCCCTCCCTATCTCTGTAACCCCCTCCAGCCCCTACACCCTCTCCCTATCTCTGTAACCCCCTCCAGCCCCTACACCCCCTCCCTATCTCTGTAACCCCCTCCAGCCCCTACACCCCCTCCCTATCTCTGTAACCCCCTCCAGCCCCCCCACCACCCCCTCCCTATCTCTGTAACCTCCTCCAGCCCCATACACCCCCACACCCCTTCCCTATCTCTACACCCTCCTCCAGCCCCCTACAGCCCCTCCCTATCTCTGTAACCCCCTCCAGTCCCCTACACCCCCTCCCTATCTCTGTAATCCCCTCCAGCCCCCCTACACCCCCTCCCTATCTCTGTAACCTCGTCCAGCCCCCTACACCTCCTCCCTATCTCTGTAACCTCCTCCAGCCCCTACACCCCCTCCCTATCTCTGTAACCTCCTCCAGCCCCTACACCCCCTCCCTATCTCTGTAACCTCCTCCAGCCCCCGACACCCCCTCCCTATCTCTGCACCCTCCTCCAGCCCCTACACCCCCCTCCCTATCTCTGTAACCCCCTCTAGCCCCCTACACCCCCTCCCTATCTCTGTAACCCCCTCCAGTCCCCTACACCCCCTCCCTATCTCTGTAACCCCCTCCAGCCCCCTACACCCCCTCCCTATCTCTGTAACCTCCTCCAGCCCCCCTACACCCCCTCCCTATCTCTGTAACCCCCTCTAGCCCCCTACACCCCCTCCCTATCTCTGTAACCCCCTCCAGTCCCCTACACCCCCTCCCTATCTCTGTAACCCCCTCCAGTCCCCTACACCCCCGCCCTATCTCTGTAATCCCCTCCAGCCCCCCTACACCCCCTCCCTATCTCTGTAACCCCCTCCAGCCCCTACACCCCCTCCCTATCTCTGTAACCCCCTCCAGCCCCTACACCCCCTCCCTATCTCTGTAACCCCCTCCAGCCCCTACACCCCCTCCCTATCTCTGTAACCTCCTCCAGCCCCCTACACTCCCTCCCTATCTCTGTAACCCCCTCCAGCCCCCTACACCCCCTCCCTATCTCTGTAACCTCCTCCAGCCCCCTACACCCCCTCCCTATCTCTGTAACCCCTTCCAGCCCCCTACACCCTCTCCCTATCTCTGTAACCCCCTCCAGCCCCTACACCCCCTCCCTATCTCTGTAACCCCCTCCAGCCCCCTACACCCCCTCCCTATCTCTGTAACCCCCTCCAGCCCCCTACACCCCCTCCCTATCTCTGCACCCTCCTCCAGCCCCTACACCCCCCTCCCTATCTCTGTAACCTCCTCCAGCCCCCTACACCCCCTCCCTATCTCTGTAACCCCCTCTAGCCCCCTACACCCCCTCCCTATCTCTGTAACCCCCTCCAGTCCCCTACACCCCCTCCCTATCTCTGTAACCCCCTCCAGCCCCCTACACCCCCCTCCCTATCTCTGTAACCTCCTCCAGCCCCCCTACACCCCCTCCCTATCTCTGTAACCCCCTCTAGCCCCCTACACCCCCTCCCTATCTCTGTAACCTCCTCCAGTCCCTACACCCCCTCCCTATCTCTGTAACCCCCTCCAGCCCCCTACACCCCCTCCCTATCTCTGTAACCTCCTCCAGCCCCTACACCCCCTCCCTATCTCTGTAACCCCCTCCAGTCCCTACACCTCCTCCCTATCTCTGTAACCTCCTCCAGCCCCTACACCCCCTCCCTATCTCTGTAACCTCCTCCAGCCCCCGACACCCCCTCCCTATCTCTGCACCCTCCTCCAGCCCCTACACCCCCCTCCCTATCTCTGTAACCTCCTCCAGCCCCCTACACCCCCTCCCTATCTCTGTAACCCCCTCTAGCCCCCTACACCCCCTCCCTATCTCTGTAACCCCCTCTAGCCCCCTACACCCCCTCCCTATCTCTGTAACCCCCTCCAGCCCCCTACACCCCCCTCCCTATCTCTGTAACCTCCTCCAGCCCCTACACACCCCTCCCTATCTCTGTAACCTCCTCCAGCCCCCTACACCTCCTCCCTATCTCTGTAACCTCCCTACACCCCCTCCCTATCTCTGTAACCCCCTCCAGCCTCGACTCTCCTCTCTGCCCCATGACCCCCGCCACCCCCCACCCCCACCCTATCCCCCAAAACCCCCCACCTACCCCCAACTCCCACCCACCCTCCACACCCCCTCCCCCCCCACCCTCCCCCCCCCCCAACCTCCCCCCCCCCCAACCCAATGCCTACTTGCAGTGGTCCTGACAGGGCTCCGGTCGCCACGGTAACAGGCTGTAAATCCAGTCCATCCTCAGCAGGCCGACGGGCGCCCAGAGGGACGCGGGCAGAATGGCCTCCCCGAGGAAATAGCATCCCCCCAGAGCCAGGAGCAGGACGAGGAGGAGGAGGGGGCAGAGCAGAGTGCGGCGGGAGAGCTTCCCCTGGACTCGGCCGGCCTGGGGGGGGGGGTGGGGAGAGTGGGGGGAGGAGAGAGAGACTCGTAAATCAGGCAGAACCCGGAAACATCCTCCCAAACGCGAAGCCACCCCCGGTCGAACAGCCAGCGCGGGCTCACCGCCTCCAGGACGGCAACCGGCGAGGGGGTGGGGGTTGGAGTCCGGGCTCTCCGGCAGAGTGGGGACGGTCAGTCACCACCCCCACCCTATCCCCCAAACACCCCCCACCGCCCCCCCCCCCACCCCCCCCGTACCCCCAACTCCCATCTTCCCCTCGTCATCCAGTGGGCACTTCCACTGTGGGAGGCATCGCAGGAGCATCCAAATCCCGTAAACCATCCCAGCCTGGGGTCAAGGAGAAAATATTTAAACCCCCCGTACCCCCCCCCCAACCCCCCGCACCCCCCCCCCCCACCCACTTCACGTCCTTGTTAATCCTGGCCACTCGTGGGGGGAGGGGGGAGGTCAAGGGTCGAGAGTGAAGGGTCATGGGTGAGGGGTCACCGGCGAGGGGGGTGTGGACAAGGCGGGGGTGCATGGATGAGGGGTCAAGAGGAGAAGGTATAACCTGGGATCTACCCGGTCTCCCACTCTGTCCCTGCACCAGATCCCAACACCAAGGCTGCAAATCTCCAACAAGTTCAAAGAGGCTGACATTAACACTGCAATGAAGTCACTGGGAAAAATCCCTAGTCGCCCACACTCCTGTTCGGGTTCGAGAATTTAGCCCCCTAACCCAGCACGTCTCTCGGACTGTGGGAGGGAACCGGAGCACCCGGAGGGAAACCCACGCAGACACGGGGAGAATGTGCAGGCTCCGCACAGACAGTGACCCGAGGCCGGGAACCGAACCCAGATCTCTGTGAGGGCGCTGTGAGGTAATATTGCTAACCACTGTGCCACCCATGCCACCGTGTACTCTATGAATGGTATGCTTTGTCTGTATAGCGCACAAGGATCGATACTTTTCACTGTAGACCTGTGACAATAATAAATCACATCAAATATTAAGTTGATCTTTCTCTGCACCCTCGCTGTGACTGTAACACTACATTCTGCACCCTCTCCTTTCCTTCTCTATGAATGGTATGCTTTGTCTGTATAGTGCGCAAGAAATAATACTTTTCACTGTATCCCAATACACGTGACAATAATAAATCAAATCAAATATTAAGCTGATCTTTCTCTACACCGTCGCTGTGACTGTAACACTACATTCCGCATCCTCTCCTTCCCTTCTCCCCTATGTACTCTATGAACGGTATGCTTTGTCTGTATAGCGCACAAAAAAACAATACTTTTCACCACATACCTGTGACAATAATAAATCAAATTGAGTCCCCATCTCAGCAATGGGACAATTACTTTCTCAAAGGGCTTTCTTCCGCTTACTGGCTTAACTGGGCCAATGTCCACGTTCGCCCCCGAATAACCAAGGCCAAGTTGGGCTCATGGCGTCTCCGGGGAGAGGCTCCCTGCTTTGGGATTCCCGGCACGCGGATCATTAGAACGTCAGGGACAGCCCCAGAAAACTATCAAAAAAAACCCCCAATGGAATGTTGCCCTTCATATCCGGAAGGCTGGAACATAAGAAATAGGAGCAGGAGTAGGCCTTCGAGCCTGCCCCGCCATTCAATAAGATCATGGCTGATCTGAAGTGGATCAGTTCCACTTTCCCGCTTTCTCCCCTGTCTATCAGAAACCTATCCACCCGTGACTTCAATATATTCAGCGAGGCAGCCCCCACCACTTCAACGGGCAGAGAATTCCAGAGATTCACCACCCTTTGAGTGAAGAGGTTCCTCCTCAACTCCGATCTAAACTCCTCCCTCCCGTTAGAATATGCTGGAGTAGAGACGGGGTGGGAGTTAGGCTTCAGCTGCACCTAGGCCCGGGTTAGGCCGCACGTGCAGTTACAGCGAGCAGCTCTGGGCCTCAGGGAGGATACGCGTGACAACGGCAACTCAAAACATGGCGAGGAAAGAACAGGACTGGGGACGGCACCTTGCTGGATCTCGTTGCCAGGGTTTTCGGGAATTCCCTGTGTGTCAGCCATTTCTGCGGCTCCTCCGGAATTTTCTCCCTCAGTTTCTGAAGGCTGGCGATGGCTGGTCTGAGGTCGCCCTTATAGGGACAGGGAGGGAGGGAGAGAGAGAGAAGGAATAGCGTCAACCGCAAGGTCCATTCATCTGGCACCGTTAGTACAACCCAAGCCGCAGTTCAGGAACGTTATTAGGGAAGGCCAAGGGGGAGGCCAAGTCAAACTGGTCCCATCGAGGGAGCGTCTTGCAGGAGGAGGGTGTGAGGGTGAAAGAGGGAGGGAGGGAGGGAGGGAGAGAGGAGGAGAGGTTTAGGGAGGAAATTCCAGAGCTTCAAGCCCCCCCACCAACCCCCACACCCTCTCCAGGGCAGCTGAAGGCATGGCGGCCAATGGAGGAGCGATGGGAATCGGGGGGTGCTCTAATGTCTGGAATTGGAGGAGTGCAGGGATCTCGGAGGGAGGGGGTTACAGAGATAGGGAGGGGGTGTAGGGGGCTGGAGGGGGTTACAGAGATAGGGAGGGGGTGTAGGGGGCTGGAGGGGGTTACAGAGATAGGGAGGGGGGTGCAGTGGGGGCTGGAGGAGGTTACAGAGATAGGGAGGGAGTGTAGGGGTCTCAGAGGGGGTTACAGAGATAGGGAGGGGGTGTAGGGGGCTGGAGGGGGTTACAGAGATAGGGAGGGGGTGTAGGGGGGGCTGGAGGGGGTTACAGAGATAGGGGGGGGTGTAGGGGGGGCTGGAGGGGGTTACAGAGATACGGAGGGGGTGTAGGGGCTGGAGGAGGTTACAGAGATAGGGAGGGGGTGTAGGGGCTGGAGGAGGTTACAGAGATAGGGAGGTGGTGTAGGGGGGGCTGGAGGGGGTTACAGAGATAGGGAGGGGGTGTAGGGGCTGGAGGGGGTTACAGAGATAGGGAGGGGGTGTAGGGGCTGGAGGGGGTTACAGAGATAGGGAGGGGGTGTAGGGGGCTGGAGGGGGTTACAGAGATAGGGAGGGGGTTGTAGGGGGGCTGGAGGGGGTTACAGAGATAGGGAGGGGGTGTAGGGGGCTGGAGGGGGTTACAGAGATAGGGAGGGGGTGTAGGGGGGGGCTGGAGGGGGTTACAGAGATAGGGAGGGGGTGTAGGGGGGCTGGCGGAGGTTACAGAGATAGGGAGGGGGTGTAGGGGGGGCTGGAGGGGGTTACAGAGATAGGGAGGGGGTGTAGGGGGGGGGCTGGAGGGGGTTACAGAGATAGGGAGGGGGTGTAGGGGGGGCTGGAGGGGGTTACAGAGATAGGGAGGGGGGTGTAGTAATGCTAACCTTGACAACAGGAAGGGGTGTGACACTCCTGGGAGTTTCCTTGACCTCAGTCTCCTCCTCCTCCTCCTCGTCCTCCTCCTCGTCCTCCTCCTGTTTCACCTCTCTGTGCGGAGGGAGTTTTGCTGACACTTTGTGCAGTTTGACCTGCACAGGTCTGACTGCGATCTGTGGACCAAGAGTAGATCAGAGACACGGATTCCTCGCACTTCCCATTCCCAGTGCCTCCCACCCCCCCACTCCCCCCTGTGTTCACCGGCATCAGAAAGTCTCACGCGGGGCAGGAGACAACCACTCGGCCCATCGAATCCCCCCCCTGCTATCCCACCCGTTCCCTACGCGTGGATTCGATCGGAGATCGAGAAAAACGTGCATTTCTGTAGCGCCGCTCACATCCTCAGGTTGTCCCAGAGCGGTTCGCAGTGGCTGAGACATTTTGTGAAGGGCGGCGATTGGTCCAATGTCACAGACACGGCAGCAAGTTGATACAGAGCAAGATCCCACGTACAGCAATACAAGCACCCCCACCCCACCACCACACGAGTGGCCGTAGAATCTTTTGCCCCCACCTCGAGAGGGCAGACGGACCCTCTGTTTAATATCTCATCCTGAAAAACAGCAGCTCCGACAGCGCGCCGCTCCCTCAGCACTGACCCTCTGACAGTGCGCCGCTCCCTCAGCACTGACCCTCTGACAGTGCGGCGCTCCCTCAGCACTGACCCTCTGACAGTGCCTCACTCCCTCAGCACTGACCCTCTGACAGTGCGGCGCTCCCTCAGCACTGACCCTCTGACAGTGCGGCGCTCCCTCAGCACTGACCCTCTGACAGTGCGGCGCTCCCTCAGCACTGACCCTCTGACAGTGCGGCGCTCCCTCAGCACTGACCCTCTGACAGTGCGGCGCTCCCTCAGCACTGA
>NW_027651131.1:0-22490 GCF_965287045.1 Carcharhinus amblyrhynchos
GTTGGGCGGAGGGGTGGGGTTGTTGGGGGGAGGGGTTGGGGGGTGGTGGGGTTGGGGGTAGGGGTGGGGGGAGGGGTTGGGGGGTGGGGGGAGGGGTGGGGGGGAGGGGTTGGGGGGTGGGGGTGGGGTTGGGTGGGGGGAGGGGGGGATGCCTGAGAGGGTCTGAAGTGTGCTTTGTGTTGGTTGGATTATTTGGGCCTGTGTTTTTCCAGGTAGTCTGTGCGCTGAGTGCACCGGCCTGTGTTACCAGCTCCCAGTGTTGGACACGGTGTTTGTCAGACGGGCTCACCAACGTCAAGGAATTGGCCTGAAGATCCTGCAGGATTTTTGCAGCACCTTCTGTGAAGATGAAGCTGTGGCAATCAGCAGACCCATGTCAGGAGCCATGTACAGGGGTAAAGGGATAGTAACGCTCACACACCTACATCTCGTTCCTGGGCCTGTGGTTCAGATTGAGCTCAAATTTGAGCTCAGCCTGTGAGAGTCCAACAATTAAGTGTTCTTAGCTGCCAATCCAAGCCTCAATCTCACTCCCTCCATTCCCTCACCCCCTCCATTCCCTCACCCCCTCCACTCCCTCACCCCCTCCACTCCCTCACCCCCTCCACTCCCTCACCCCCTCCACTCCCTCACCCCCTCCACTCCCTCACCCCCTCCACTCCCTCACCCCCTCCACTCCCTCACCCCCTCCACTCCCTCACCCCCTCCTCTCTGTGTAACCTCAAAGTCTCACGGCCCTCTGGGGTCACTAACTTCCTCCAATCCCTGCCTCTTGCCGGGTTTAATCATTCAGTCCATCTAATCTGCACTGACAATAATCCCATTCATAACCCCGCATGTTTACCCAGCTAGTCCCCCTGACACTAAGGGGCAATTTAGCATGGCCAACCCACCAAACCTGCACATCTTTGGACACTAAGGGGCAATTTAGCACTGCCAATCTACCTAACCTACAACCTAGGGGCACTAAGGGACAATTTAGCATGGCCAACCCACCTAACCCGCACGTCTGTGGAGTGTAGGAGGAGACCAAGGCTGGAATTGAACCCTGGACCCTGGCACTATGAGGCAGCCGTGCTAACCCCTGCACCATTGCAACCTGTTTGTATCTGAGCCTAGACCGTGCTTTCTGAATGATAATCTGTTGGCTGCTTTAATCTGGATGTGGATTCTCTTGCGTCTCAGAGGCCGAGAACATTGTTGGGAGCGATGCCCCTTCGGTCAGTGCTGAGCTCTTCCAGCTCCCTCCTGAAGCTGATCTCTGCCGCACCGGAATCCATCCTGCTCCGGATATCTGGATTGGGAAAGGGGGCTCAGGGTGGGTGGGGGGAGCGGCCAGTGGCTGTGACACAGGAGCAAGGGGGGGGGAGGGTCTGTGAATGTGGAGGGTGCGGAGAGGATGGTGGGGAAGAGGATAAATTGTAAAATAACCTTCTCTGTTTCAGTTTGTTCCAAGTATTTACAGTCACGGCCCCACGAGCATGACCGCGTTTGGCAAGTGGAGGCACCAGGGGACTGGAGCCAAAGAGTCAACGTGTGGCTGCAAATCCAAATGGGAGATCTCCCATCAGTCCGTGAGTTCTTCATTATTGTGCTTCATAGAAAATAGGAGCAGGAGAAGGCCATTCGGCCCGTCCAGCCTGGGTTCAAATCTGGCAGTTGGTGGAATTTGAATTCAATAAAAACTATCTGGAATTAAGGATCTACTGATGACCATGGAACCATTGTCGATTATTGGAAAAACCCATCCGATTGCTTTAGGGAAGGAAATCTGCCATCCTTACCTGGTCTGGCCTACTTGCGACTCCAGAGCCACAGCAACGTGGCTGATAACTGAACAAGGGCAACTAGGGTTGGGCAATAAATGCGGGACAGCCAGCGATGCCCACGTCCCACAAATGAATAATAAAAACAGCCTGCTCCGCCATTCATTATGATCATAACTGAGCATCCAATCTAATAGCCTGATCTTGCCTCCTCCACCGCAAACCCCGTCCCCCCAACATCTCCTGATTCCTTTAGATCCAAGTGCTCTATCCGCTTCTTGGAAACGTACAATGTTTTTGTCTCAACTACTTCCTGTGGTAGTGAATTGAGGTCCGGAGTTGAGGGGATTGAGCTATGAGGAGAGGCTGGATAAACTAGGCTTGTACTCGCTAGAGTTTAGAAGAATGAGGGGAGATCTCATTGAGACGTATAAGATGATGAATGGGATGGATAGGATAGAGGTGGAGAGACTCTTCCCGCTCAAAAAAGACAGTAGGACTAGGGGTCACAGCCTCAAGATAAAGGGGGGGCGGTTTAGAACGGAGTTGAGGAGGAACTTCTTCACTCAAAGGGTGGTGAATCTCTGGAATTCTCTGCCCGTTGAAGTGGTGGAGGCTGCCTCGCTAAATATTTTTAAGAAGCGGGTTGATGGGTTCTTGATAAGAGAGGGGATTAAGGGTTATGGGGAGAGGGCGGGAAAGTGGAACTGAGCCACGACAGATCAGCCATGATCTTATTGAATGGTGGGGCAGGCTCGAAGGGCTGGATGGCCTACTCCTGCTCCTATTTCTTATGTTCTTATGTTCTTATGAATTCCACAGGCTGACCACTCTCTGGGTGAAGAAATGTCTCCTCATCTCTGTCCTAAATGATCTACACAGTAAGAAGTCTCACAATACCAGGTTAAAGTCCAGCAGGTTTATTTGGTAAACACATATTGATGGTGCATATTGACACAGACACTCCACGTCATAACTACCATCAACATCGCAAACTGCCGGCTCCAAGTGGAAAGGATCTCCAAGAAGATTGATCATATTGACACGTACACTACCAAATAAACCTGTTGGACTTTAACCTGGTGGTGTGAGACTTCTTACTGTGCCCACCCCAGTCCAACACCGGCATCTCCACATTATTATAAAGCTAGCTTTGTCTTTTTTGTAACTTGGTTACAGACGCTCCAGATGGTGGAGACTCCTCACGTCCCAGCCCAGAGGGAGAGAGTAGCCAAGGGTCAACCGACATAACCACAACCAGACAGTCACCGTGTGTCAGTGTCTGTGATCCACACAGTGAGGTAGGACAACTTCTGTAACCTTCCCCACTCACAGTGCAAACACCTAACCCACAACCTTTACCAACCAGAAGGACAATAAGAATGTAAGAAATAGGGGCAGGAGTAGGCCATTCGGCCCCTTGAACCTGCTCCACCAGCCAGTATGATCATAGCTGATTAATTAATTAGGGGTAGTAAGATGATACAGTGGTTAGCGCTGCTGCCTCACAGCGCCAGGGACCCGGGTTCGATTCCCGGCTCGGGTCACTGTCTGTGTGGAGATTGCTCATTTTCCCCATATCTGCGTGGGTTTCCTTCCACAGTCCGAAAGACGTGCTGGTTAGGGTGCGTTGATCCGAACAGGCACCAGAGTGTGGCGACTAGGGGAATTTTACAATAACTTCATTGCAGTGTTAATATAAGCTTTACTTGTAACTAATAAGTAAACTTTAACAATTTAGGCTTACATTAACACTGCAATGAAGTTACTGTGTAGGGCAGCACAGTGGTTGGCACTGCTGCCTCACAGCACCAGAGAACTGGGTTTGATTCCTGGTTTGGGTCACTGGCTGTGCAGAGATTGCATGTTCTCCCCGTGTCTGTGTGGGTTTCCTCCCACAGCCCAATGATGTGCAGGTTAGGTTGATTGGCCATGCTAAGATAGCACTTTGTCAGGGGGGGTTAAGGAGGGTAAATATGTGGGGTTACAGAAACAGGGCTTGGGTGGGATTGTTGTTGGTGCAGCCTCGATGGGCCGAATGGCCTCCTTCTGTACTGTAGATTCGATGATTCTATGAAAACCCCAAGTTGCCACACTCCAGCACCTGTTCGGGTACACTGAGGGAGAATTTAACACGGCCGATGCACCCTTAACCAGCACGTCTTTGGACTCTGAGAGGAAACCAGAGCACCCGAGGAAACCCATGCAGACACCGGGAGAACGTGCAGACTCCACACAGACAGTGACCCAAGTTGGGAATTGAACCCGGGTCCCTGCACTGAGAGGCAGCAGCGCTAACCACTGTGTCACCACTAAGGGGAAATCTAGCATGGCCAATCCACCTAACGCGCACATCTTGGGATGAAGAATGATGGGAAACAGCAAGTATGAACAAAATTCCTCACTGCGCTTGTTTTAAAAATTGTCTCTCAGGTCATTCTGGAACCTTCTGAAGAGGTGGCAAGTGGCAGCCAGACATGGAAAGGTGAAAGTTCAGGAGAATCGAACGTGACCAAGGGGGAGAGAGAGGAATCTCGGAACGGTACAGAGACAATAACAGGCAGGAAAAGACGGATCGCAGGCCTTTCTCCAGCGTCCAGTTCAAAACAAGTGAAGCTGACAGGACCACCGCTCTGTGATTGAGGGAGGCTTAGATTCCAACCACCAGGGTCAGCGGTTCCTTAACAGGACAATCCCCCAGTTACAGGTCAGACGGATTGTGTCTAATCTTTGAGACAAACACTGGTATATCATATCCCGCTGGTCACTTCCTGTCAGTTTAGATCATCCATCCTTCAGGATGCCCCCCGTCCCCCCCCCCATAAAGCCAAATGCACGAGATGGAAGCGATTTAAAGGCAATGGGACATGCCTGCATTTATGTAGCACCTTTTGCCAACTCTCAAAATGCTTTACAAACCATGAAATGCTTTAAAAGTGCAGTCACTGTTTAACACAGGGAAAGGCAGCAGCCAACTCACACTGAGCAAACTATGTTAAAGGCAGCACAGTGGCAGAGTGGTTAGCACTGCTGCCTCACGGTGCCAGGGACCCAGGTTTGATTCCCAGGTGGGTCACTGTCTGTCTGGCGTTTACACATTCTCTGCGTGGGTCTCCTTTGGGTTCTCCGGTTTCCTCCCACACTCCAAAGATTAAACTTTATTTTTTAGTCACAAGTAGGATTTATATGAACACTGCGCCGAAATTCCCCTGGTCGCCACACTCTGGCACCTGTTTGGGTTAATGCACCCTAACCAGCACATCTTTCAGACTGTGGGAGGAAACCGGAGCACCTGGAAGAAACCCACGCAGGCACGGGGAGAATGTGCAGACTCCACACAGACAGAGACCCAAGGCGGGGAATTGAACCCGGGTCCCCGGCGCTGTAAGGCAGCAGTGCTAACCCACTGTGCCACCATGCCATCCATACAGTGTGCGGGTTAGGTGGATTGGCCATGCTAAATTGCCCCTTAGTGACAGGGGAACTAGCTAGTGTAAATACATGGGGTTACGGGGATAGGGTCTGGGTGAAATTGTGATCGGTGCAGACTCGATGGGCCAAATGGCCTCCTTCTGCGCTGTAGGAATTCTATAATTCTACAATCAAAGAATGTCCTAAAGTATACAGAGAGTTTTGCAACCAGACCTGTTAGCTTTAATGCACAATGTCAAAAATACTCTCCAAGCTCCATCTCACTGTCATATTCAGCTGAATCAGCAACTCCAACACTGTCAAACTGAGCTTTCATCTTCAAGGAGGAGGTTGGGCAAGACTGAGTGTCTTGTGACTGAATGTGCCAGCCTGCTCGTGAAAATCCCACTGCCCCTTCCCAAGCTGAAACATCTCAAGCTGATGCTGTCAGCTGCCGGGGGAGAGAGGCTGACTGAACATTGGGCAGACACCGCTCAGGTCCCAAGCTGACATCTCCCGTCCGTGATGGATAGCACCGAACATCTCTGGAGGGCGTCTCTCAGGAAAGCTGCCTCCTTCCCAACTTACAAAGCCAGCAACACTGCCCCGCATCCGCAGCAGAGCATCTTAAAGGCATTTCACTGCCTTGCAAGACAAACCTTACAGTTGACAAACACAGGGATGAATAAGTGCTGAACAGCACATCACATTTCGATATTGGGGTCCCCAACCCTTCAGGAGGTCTCCAGCAATGGCAAGACAATCTCCAGGACAATCTCCTGCTCCGTGCGTGACCCCAGAGACAAATCAACAGGATATTCAAAAAAATACCGACACTCACATCTCTCTTCTTTGAATATTTCTCTTTACCAGATATAAAATATTCCAGATATTGGGTGGCACAGAGGTTAGCACTGCTGCCTCACAGCGCTGGGGACCCGGGTTCAATTCCCGGCTTGGGTCACTGTCTGTGTGGAGTCTGCACATTCTCCCTGTGTCTGTGTGGGTTTCCTCCGGGTGCTCCAGTTTCCTCCCACAGTCTGAAAGACCGTGCTGGTTAGGGTGCATTAACCCAAACAGGCGCCAGAGTGTGGCGACTCGGGGAATTTCAATGCAGTGTTAATATAAATCTGACTTGTGACTAATAAATAAAGTTTAATCTTTGGAGTGTGAGAGGAAACTGGAGAACCCAAAGGAGACCCATACAGAGAATGTCCAAACTCCACACAGACAGTGACCCACCTGGGAACTGGGTGCTCCGGTTTCCTCCCACAGTGCGGAAGACATGCTGGTTAGGGTGCGTTGACCCTGCTAAATTCTCCCTCAGTGTAACCCAAACAGGTGCCTGAGTGTGGCGACTAGGGGACTTTTCACAGTAACTTCATTGCAGCGTTAACATTTTGATTTAAGAACATAAGAACTAGGAGCAGGAGTCGGCCATTCAGCCCCTCGAGCCTGCCCTGCCATTCAATAAGATCACGGCTGATCTTTTTGTGGACTCAGCTCCACTTACCCGCCCCCTCACCATAACCCTTAATTCCTTTACTGTTCAATCTATCCTTGCCTTAAAAACATTCAATGAGGGAGCCTCAACTGGGCAGGGAATTCCACAAATTCACAACCCTTTGTGTGAAGAAGTTCCTCCTCAACTCAGTCCTAAATCTGATCCCCTTTATTGTGAGGCCATGCCTAGTTCTAGTTTCACCCACCAGTGAAAACAACTTCCCTGCTTCTATCTTATCTATTTCCCTTCATAATCTTATATGTTTCTATAAGATCTCCCCTCGTTCTTCTCAATTCCAATGAGTATAGCCTCAGTCTCTCCTCATAAGCCAACCCTCCCAACTCTGAAATTTGATTTAGTTTATTATTGTCACATGTATTAGTATGCAGTGAGAAGTATTGTTTATTGTGCGCTATACAGACAAAGCATACTGTTCATAGAGAAGGAAAAGAGAGGGTGCAGAATGTAGTGTTACAGCCATAGTTAGGGTGCAGAGAAAGATGTAAACCTATTAGTAACACCAATAAATAAACGTGGAAGTTTTTAAACTGGTTTGGCTTTTTGGGATTAGAGATCAGGGACTGCAGTTGCTTATTGGTCATCCGGGTGCTGTCAACTGTCCAGACGGTCAGAGATGGATCATAGACGGTCAGCCGTGCCTCTCTGCCGACTGCCTTCCCAGTGACCTAGATGATTTAAGTACTGAACCTCGGAAACACAATTTCATTTCTGTCTAATTTCAGCCAGAAGACTGCTGCACACCAGGGGCAGTGAAGAACCCGAAATAGATAACGAGAGCAATTAAAATGCAAATAAGGACAAGAAACTATTAATCCAAATCGAGCAGGGAAAGGGAGGATATAAAAGCAGCTGAAACGATGTAGGTGAGAATTTAGGAGGCATGGTTAACAAGTTTGCAGATGACACCAGGATTGGTGGCACAGTGTACGTGAAGAAGGTTATCGCGGATTGCAACGGGATCTTGATGAATTGGGCCAGTGGGCTGACAGATGGCAGATGGAGTTTAATTTAAATAAATGCGAGGTGATACATCTTGGTCGATTGAATCGGGGCAGGACTTACTCAGTTAATTAAGGAGATTACAGAACAAAGAGAGATCTCGAGGTACAGGTTCATAACTCCTTGAAAGTGGAGTCACAGGTGGACAGAGTGGTGAAGAAGGCGTTCGGCATTCTTGGTTTCATCGGTCAGAACATTGAATACAGGAGTTGGGATGTCTTGTTGAAGTTCTACAAGACATTGGTAAGGCCACACTTGGAATACTGTGTACAGTTCTGGTCACCCTATTATAGAAAGGATATTATTAAACTAGAAAGAGTGCAGAAAAGTTTGACTACCTTGGGGCTATTGATTCACTGAGGGACAATTTAGCCTGGCCTGTACATATTGCTACAATAAGGAGCAACTTAGCATGGTGAACTGGATCAATGTTTATGGGGAGAAAGCAGGATTAGGCTATTGAGTTGAATGATCAGCCATGATCGTGATGAAGCAGATTGGAAGGGCCAAATGGCCTCTTCCTGCTCCTATCCTCAATGTTTGTCTGTTACTGGGACCTGATGGATGGAGTTATAAAGAGAAGTTGGATAGACTGGGACTTTTTTCCCTGGAGTGTAGGAGGCTTAGGGATGATGTTATAGAGGTCTATAAAATAATGAGAGGCATAGATCAGCTGGGTAGTCAATATCCTTTCCCCAAAGGGAGGTCGGCTAAAACTAGAGGGCAGAGGTTTAAGGTGAGAGGGGAGAGATACAAAAGGGTCCAGAGGGCAAGTCTTTCACACAGAGGGTAGTGAGTGTTTGGAACGAGCTGCTAGAGGCAGTAGTAGAGGCGGGTACAATTTTGCCTTTTACAAAGTGTTTAGACAGTTACATGGGTACAAGGAGTTTAGAGGGATATGGGCCAAATGTGGGCAATTGGGATTAGCTTAGTGGCTTCAAAAAAGGGGTGGCATGGACAAGTTGGGCCGAAGGGCCTGTTTCCGTGCTGTAAACCTCTCTGACTCTGAGAGAATGTTCAGTCCAATATGGACTGATACTGGGATGTTGAATTGAAAATATCAACAAGGGTTTAGCTCAGGAATAAGATATTTCTCAGCACGACGGCAGGTAACCTTTCCTCACCAATCCCTGGAAAACTCTGTCCGACAGAGGGAGAAGAGAAGGAGAACGGGTCGGAGTGAGGCCAGTCTGGGAGAGGACAGAGTTCCTGCAGGTGGCACTGTCGCCCTGACTATATCCCGAGTTGGATATATCTGAGGGACATTCTCTGTTGATCCTGAAGGACACAGATGGAGGGGATGATGATTCCTGGGAATATTTCCCCATCTCTGGGCGGAATGGGCCCATCCTCGGCTGATTATAGCAGACCCCTGTGGAACTCTGCAGGAGTTGCCTTGCTGAGGCAGTGTGGAGCCCCCTCCCAGGCACTGTCAGTAACTCCACGTTAGACTCTGTTGCTCTGAAGGGTTCCTGCACAGTCCAGGAAATGTTTTGACAGGCTGTGTCAGTGGGCATTCTGCCAGCAGGGTGTGGTGTCTTACCCAATTGTATCTGTGTTTGCAGTTTTGTTTACCTTGTTGCTGCTGTGTGGACTTCCTCCGGATGCTCCAGTTTCCTCCCACACTGCAAAGATGTTCAGGCTAGGTGAATAGGCCATGTTAAATTGCCTATTAGAATTCACAGGTGCGCAGGTTAGGTGGATTGGCCATGCTAATTTGCCCCTTAGTGTCCAAAGATGTGCAGGTTAGGTGGATTGGCCATGCTAAATTGCCCCTTAGTGTCCAGAGATGTGCAGGTTAGGGGGATTGGCCATGCTAAATTGCTCCTTATTGTACCAATATGTATAGGCCAGACTAAATCGTCCCTTAGTGAATCAAGATGTGCAGGTTAGGGGGATTGGCCATGCTAAATTGCCCTTTAGTGTCCAAAAATGTGTATGTTAGATGGATTGGCCATGCTAAATTGCCCCTTAGATGCGTAAATTAAGGAGATTAGTGGGTAAATATGTAGGATTACAGGGACAGAGCCTGGGTAAGGCACTCTCTCAAAGAATAGGTGCAGACCTGATGGGCCGATTGGCCTCCTTCTACACTGTCAGGATTCTGTTCTGATTTTATGCATTTGAAAAAGAAACATTAACAGGATTGTGGAGAAAGGGAGCAGAGGGATGGGGCTCATTGTAAA
The DNA here is from genome assembly GCF_965287045.1 of Carcharhinus amblyrhynchos. Classification (NCBI taxonomy): domain Eukaryota; kingdom Metazoa; phylum Chordata; class Chondrichthyes; order Carcharhiniformes; family Carcharhinidae; genus Carcharhinus; species Carcharhinus amblyrhynchos. The sequence continues at coordinate 9,888 of NW_027651131.1, forward strand.
GTCTTTCAGAGTCGCAGTGAACCAAAGGGCTGAATGGCCTCTCTCTCAATGATTTTGTTGTAAGTGGGCAGAGTTACCTCGGTATCGGGGAGTACCTTCAATCGTACAGAGCTGAATTCAACTCCAGCCCTCATCAAAATCCCAACAGCATGAGTTTTCCACCAGGAATGACCAGATTCCATTGAAGATCAGGCACAATGTTGGATTCGAATCCTCTGTGCACTGAGACCGATTGTCCCTGACAACATTCCCGATCCAGATACCTTTTACCAGTGGGCTGATGAATGGCAGGTGGAGTTTAATTTAGATAAATGCGAGGTGATGCATTTTGGTCGATTGAACCAGGGTAGGACTTACTCAGTTAATGGTAGGGCATTGGGGAGAGTTACAGAACAAAGAGACCTAGGGGTACAGGTTCATAGCTCCTTGAAAGTGGAGTCACAGGTGGACAGAGTGGTGAAGAAGGCATTCGGCATGCTTGGTTTCATTGGTCAGGACATTGAATACAGGAGTTGGGATGTCTTGTTGAAATTGTACAAGACATTAGTAAGGCCACACTTGGAATAGTGTGCACGGTTCTGGTCACCCTATTATAGAAAGGATATTATTGAACTAGAAAGCGTGCAGAAAAGATTTACTAGGATGCTACTGGGACTTGATGGATTGAGTTATAAGGAGAAGCTGGATAGACTGGGACTTTTTTCTCTGGAGTGTAGGAGGCTGAGGGGTGATCTTATAGAGGTCTATAAAATAATAAGGAGCACAGATCAGCTAGATAGTCAATATATTTTCCCCAAAGGTAGGGGCGTCTAAAACTAGAGGGCGTAGGTTTAAGGTGGGAGGGGAGAGATACCAAAGTGTCCAGAGGGGCAATTTTTTCACACAGAGTAGTGAGAGTCTCGAGCGAAATGCCAGAGGTAGTAGTAGAGGCGGGTACAATTTTGTCTTTTAAGAAGCATTTAGACAGTTACATGGGCGCGATGGGTATAGAGGGGTCTGGGCCAAATGTGGGCAATTGGGACTAGCTTAGTGGTTTTAAACAAAGGGTGGCGGCATGGACAAGTTGGGCTGAAGGGCCTGTTTCCGTGCCGTAAACCTCTCTGACTCTGTGACTCTATAACCTCAGTTCCAAACGGTCTTTTCCACCAGATCCGGGGGTAAACGTGTTGAATTCCGAGTCCAGATTTTATAGGCTAGCCTCGTGTTTGGGAGATTAATGGGTGATCTAAATGAGGTGTTTGTAATTGTAATAGCCTGAGGCTGCTTAAACCAGGAAGGTGATTTATTCAGCAATCACAAAGTAAAGCTATCAACAGGGGAGGTGATGGCCTTAGTGGTATTATCACAATGCTATTAATCCAAAAACTCGGCTAATGTTCTGGGGACCTCGGTTCAAATCCTGTCCCGGCTGATAGTGGAATTTGAATCCAATAAAAATCTGGAATTAAAAGGATGACTGTGGAACCATTGTTGGAAAAACTCATCCTGTTCATTAACGTCCTATCAGGAAGGAAATCTGCCTTCCTTAGTTATTTATTAGTCATGAGTAAGGCTTACATTAACACTGCGACGAAGTTACTTTGAAATTCCCCCAGTCGCCATGCTCCGGCGCCTGCTCAGGTCAATGCACCCTCACCAAAACACTTCTTTCGGACTGAGAGAGGAAACCCACGCAGACATGGGGAGAATGTGCAAACTCCGCATTGACAGTGACCCAAGCCAGGAATTGAACCCGGATCCCTGGTGCTGTGAGGTGGTAGTGCTAACCATTGTGCCGCCTTATCTGATCTGGTCTACGTGAGACTCCAGAGCCACAGCAATGTGGTTGACTCTCAACTGCCCGCAGGGTTGGGTAATAAATGCTGGTCCAGCCAGCAATGTCCTCACCCCATGAATGAATGAAGATAAAAGCTATGACATTGGTCTTGACTCCCGGGCTTGCACTGAGGATCTCCTGCCCCCCATCTCCCGCCCCGGGCTTGCACTGAGGATCTCCTGCCCCACACACACACACACCCCCCCGCCCCCCGCCCCCCGCCCCCCGTTCCCCGTCCCCCGTCCCCCGGTCCTTGCACGCTTCCTCCCCATTGGCCGAGGCTCGCGCAATTCCCTGCAGTATGGGCCCCGTGACCCATGAACGTTCACTCCTTAAGGGGACCGTGCTCCCACAATAATGATTGAAGGATGGGGGTCGATAGAGAGAAATCATTTCCTCTGGCAGGAAGAATCTAGAACAACAAGGGGCAGGACCTTAACAGTTGAGCCAATCCATCCAGGAAGCAGGTCCGGTGTTCATAGAACCCTACAGTGCAGAAAGAGGCCCTTCAGCCCATCGAGTCTGTACCGAACACAATCCCACCCAGGCCCTACCCCCATATCCCTACATATTATACCCACTAATCCCTCTAACCTACACATCCCTGGACATTAAGGGGCAATTTCTTAGCATGGCCAATCAACCTAACCCGCACATCTTTGGACTGTGGGAGGAAACCGGAGTACCTGGAGGAAACCCACGCAGACACGAGGAGAATGTGCAAACTCCACACAGACAGTGACCTGAGCCAGGAATTGAACCCAGGACCCTGGAGCTGTGAAGCAGCAGTGCTAACCACTGTGCTAACATGCCGCCCTATTCAGGAGATAGAGCGAGAGATCAAATCCCTCAAATCCTAGAGACCATACAGTGTAGACGGAGGCCCATCGAGTCTGCACCAACTACAATCCCACCCAGGCCCTACCCCCATATCCCTACATGTTTACCCACTAATCCCTCTAACCAACACATCTCATAACTTTAAGGGGTAATTTTTAGCATAGCCAATCAACCTAACCCGCACATCTTTGGACTGTGGGAGGAAACCAGAGCACCAGGAGGAAACCCATGCAGACACGGGGAGAATGTGCAAACTCCACACAGACACTGACCCAAGCCAGGAATCGAACCCAGGTCCCTGGAGCTATGAAGCAGCAGTGCTAACCCACTGTGCTACCGTGCCGTCTAAATCCAGCCAAGGTTGGGGGAGCAATTGAAAATGTCAAAACTGCGCTGTTGACTGCCTGTGGCATGTAGTGTTGACAATAACATTATCTATTCACTCCTCAATCCTGTTGTGTAAAGGTGATTGGGAAAGGTGAGTTCCTGGAACACACACACACACACACACCAGGGATGTTTCAGTCACACCTGGGCCCCGCATTCCATCGATGGGAAGCCACCTGGCCACAGATTGAGGCTATTTCGCAAACAGAGGAAAAGTCGTCTTGCCAGAGAAGGCAGATACATAAAAGTAAGAGGGAGTCGGCAGTAGCAGGGGGATTTCTCGATAGATTAATGGAACATTTACAATAAAGCCAAAGCTTGCCTCTGGGAGAGACATTGCTGCTACAAGTCTGCTCACGGCAACACAAGGCTATGGATCAATTGTACCCTAGGGTTAAATTAACTAAATCCAGGAAAGCTTTCAGCCACTTTGGTTAGCAGTGGAAAGCCTGTCTCTGGTGTGTGATGTTCGCAGGAATGGTTCCATCTCTGACCAGTTCACAGTTTGAAAACCTACAGCGATGCATTACAGGTTGATAGAATTCCTACAGTACAGAAGGAGTAAGAAGTCTCACAACACCAGGTTAATGTCCAACCAGTTTATTTGATAGTAATCCCACAAGTTTTTGGGTTTACTATCAAATAAACTGGTTGGACTTTAACCCAGTGTTGTGAGACTTCTTGCTGTGTTTACCCCAGTCCAACACCGGCATCTCCACATCATGACTAAGTATGTCTGTGATTCGACCCATCAAATCTACACCTCACATGTTTACCCTACCAATCCCCCTGACACGAAGGGGAAACTTAGCACAGTCAGCCCACCTAGCTCGCACACCTTCGAACAGTAAGGGGCAATTTAGCATTGCCAATCCACCTAACCCGCACATGTCTTTTACAGGTGCACCACAGAAAGCATTCTTTCTGGTTGTATCACAGCAATTCCTGCTCTGCCCAAGACCACAAGGATCTACAAAAGGTTGTGAATGTAGCCCAATCCATCACGCAAACCAGCCTCCCATCCATTGACTCTGTCTACACTTCCCACTGCCTTGGCAAAGCAGCCAACATAATTAAGAACCGCCACACCCCGGACATTCTCTCTTCCACCTTCTTCCGTTGGGAAAAAGTTACAAAAGTCTGAGGTCACGTACCAACCGACTCAAGAACAGCTTCTTCCCTGCTGCTGTCAGACTTTTGAATGGATCTACCTTGCATTAAATTGATCTTTCACTACACCCTAGCTATGACTGTAACACTACATTCTGCACCCTTTCCTTTCCTTCTCTATGAACGGTATGCTTTGTCTGTATAGCGCACAAGGAACAATACTCTTCACTGTATGTTAATACATGTGACAATAATAAATCAAATCAAATACCTTTGGAGTGTGGGAGGAAGCCGGAGCACTCGGAGGAAACCCACGCAGACATGGGGAGAACATGCAGACTCCGCACAGACAGTGACCCAAGCTGAGAATCGAACTCGGGTCCCTGGCACTGTGAGAAAGCAGCGCTAACCACTGTGCTACCGTGCTGCCCACATTGAGTGACTGCCCCCCAGTTCCCAGAGAGCTGAGATTTGCTGTTTAATCCTTAGTTAGTGAAGTTATTGGGTTAATGGAATCCATGGACACGTAGTTAGTGGAGCCGTCAGTTTAATGGAGTTTGTGGTTTGGTATCAAAGATAGTTAACAGATTATTCACTTAATGGAGTCCTTAGGTGAGTGATCCCGAGTTAGAAACATAGAAACATCCACCTTCTCACCACCACCTTCGCAACAGCAACTAGGGATGGTGGCACAGTGGTTAGCACTGCTGCCTCATAGCTTTAGGGACCTGAGTTCAACCCCTGGCTTGGGTCACTGACTGTGTGGAGTCTGCACGATCTCCCTGTGTCTGCGTGGGTTTCTTCCCACAGTCCGGAAGGGTTAGGGTGAATTGGCCATGCTAAACTTTCCCTTGCCGGAGTGTGGCGACAAGGGGATGTTCACAATGACTTCATTGCAGCGTTAATGTAAATCTAGTTGTGACTGTAATAAATAAACTTTAAAAGCTGGTCTAGCCAGCGATGATTACATTCTGGGAATTAAATATGAACAAAAAGAACTTCAATGCACAAGCTCGATGTCACCCAACTAATATTGCTCCCCTTCCCACCACCCCCCCCAACCAGGTGCATTTCAAACATAACTCAACCCTGTTAATAACAGTGTTCACATCACTCCATACCTGTGTCCACAATGGTATTCTGCCCTGGGCCTCCGTGTAGGGATTTCCATTACAGGTCAACACACATATTGTGAAATGTGTCCTACAAGTGACGCTGCCAGAGAGAGAAGGTGAGTTATCCAATGATGAGTCAATGTTGGCTTTGAGGACTCATCTTCCATGATAAAGCTATTCTGCCATGGAAGGCACAGCAATCAAGATAAAGAAAGACTTGCATTTATCTCACACTGCTCCTGATGACGGGGTAACTATGAGCATGTCACCCACAATATAATGAAGTGACTCCCCCACGGTATAATGGAACAAACTGGGGGGAGCCAGAACCCTGATCTATTTCTCCCCCTCCTTACCGCCACACACTCCCTCCGTCCCTCCTCACCCCCCCCCCCCTCCAGTGGATTGAGGCCACTTAGAAATATAAGAGGAGGCCATTCAGCCCTTCCAGTCATGGGACATGGGAATTGCTGGCTGGGCCAACATTTACTGCCAATGCCTAATTGCCCTTGAACTGAATGGCTTGCTAGGCCATTTCAGAGGGCAGTTGAGAGTTAACCATGTTGCTGTGGCTCTGGAGTCATATATAGACCAGACCAGGTAAGGAACAGCAGATTTCCTCCCCTAACAGACATTAGTGAACCAAATGGGTTTTTCCGACAACCGGCAATGGTTTCGTGGTCATCAGTAGGTCCTTAATTCCAAATATTTTTTATTAAATTCAAATTCCACCATCTGCCGTGGCGGGATTCGAACCCAGGTCCCCAGAACATTAGCTGAGTTTCTGGAGTAATAGTCTCACGATAATACCACTAGGCTGTCGAATGAAGTGGTAACAATATCCTTCAGGCTGTATTTGACCCTTCTGGTGGTGATGTTGACGATTTCACTCTTTTGAGGAAGGCGAGATGAGGATCAAAACCCACTGGAAGCTGACTAACCGAAGCCTCGTCTCATTGTGGGATCATGCTGTGCACTGCATGGCTGGCACTGCTGCCTCCATCCCAACAAATAATGGGAAGAACATTGGCATCTTCTGGAAAAACAAGATAAATGTTCACTCAGCCTAAACTAATTGACAGGGTGTTTGCTGGATGAAGGCTCTGGGGCCAAGCTGGGGTTAAGGTACAGATCAGATACAGATTGGGTGGCACGGTGGCACAGTGGGTGAGCATCGCTGCCTCACAGCGCCAGGGACCCAAGTTCAATTCCCAGCTTGGGTCACTGTCTGTGCGGAATCTGCACATTCTCTCCGTGTCTGCGTGGGTTTCCTCTGGTTTCTTCCCACAGTCCAATAGATGTGCTAGTTGGGCAGATTGGCCGTGCTAAATTCTCCGTCTGTATACCTGGACTGACACTGGAGTGTGGTGACTAGGGGATTTTCACAGTAACTTCATTGCAGTGTTAATGTTAGCCGACTTGTGACTAACAAAGAAACTTCTACTCCTTCTTCAACTTTTTCACTCGAGGATGGTGGGAATCAGGAGCGTGCTGCCTGGGAAGCACTTGAATTATCATAACATTCAAGTAAAATGGGACAAGTGCAGGAAAATGGGATTAGTGCACCTTTAGCAGTAGTTATTGTTCGTGCAGATGCGATGGGCTGAAGAGCCTTTTCTGTGCTGTATGACCCTATGGGCAGAAATTTTACAGCCTAGTTCATCCCGAAACCATACAATTCTGCCCAAGATCAATGGATCTTTCCATGGTTTCCCCCATTCCCCCCCACCCCTTGCTGGGAACCATAACAGACGGGACTGTAAAATTTACCCTCCTGACTGTGACTCAATGAGTGGAGTTGAGAGGGTTGGCTTATGAGGAGAGATTGAGTAGACTGGGGCTATACTCATTGCAATTGAGAAGAACGAGGGGAGATCTTATAGAAACATATAAGATTATGAAGGGAATGGATAAGATAGAAGCAGGGAAGTTGTTTCCACTGGCGGGGTGAAACTAGAACTGGGGGGCAGGGCCTCAAAATAAGGGGGAGCAGATTTAGGACTGAGTTGAGGAGGAACTTCTTCACCCAAAGCGTTGTGAATCTGTGGAATTCCCTGCCCAGTGAAGCAGTTGAGGCTACCTCATTGAATGTTTTTAAGGCAAGGATACGTTTTTGAACAGTGAAGGAATTAAGGGTTATGGTGAGCGGGCAGGTAAGTGGAGCTGAGTCCACGAGAAGATCAGCCGTGATCTTATTGAATAGCAGGGCAGGCTCGCGGGGCCGAGTGGCCGACTCCTGCTCCTGGTTCTTATGTTCACCCAAAAATTGGAAAAACCCCCGTTGAGGTCAATGGATCTTTGCATGGTCCGATCCCAGCCTGCTACGGTTCCCGTGGTGGACGTGACAGTAAAATTTGCCCTTATGACAATGAATGTTTGGATGGGCTGAATGGCCTCCTTGCGTTCCCATGTTTCTGCGCTTCCTTTGCACGCTTGACAGAGGCTGGTATCAAAGAGGCAGCAACCAGTCTTTCATATTAAAGCAAAACTCTTAATCTGAATAATTGAAACAGGATTCCCCAGTGGATGGAGTCAGTGTGGGGAGTTAGGGAGCGGGGGAGCTGATGTGAGCATATTGATTGACCCAGATCACTGCAATGGCTCCTTCTGTTCTCACACATGACGGATGGAGCTCCAGAGATCTTTCAGAAATATTTAACTGCCTCACAGACAGCTTGACAGATGAGAAGGCAGCGACAGTGCCTGCAGATTGATGTCGGCTTCAGTTGTTGTCTCTCTCTCTCTCCCTCTCGGCTCTCTGTTCAAAATAGATTCAGAGAGAAAAATAATCTCTATTTCCATGGAGGGAAATTAAACTCAGGTTGTTTACAGCAGGGGGTGGGGGGCGGGGGGGGGTGGGGTTAGTGGCAAGTGGAAGGGTATGGGGAGAAGGGGGTGTAGGGGGGAGGGGGTATGGGGGAGAGCGGGTGCAGGGTGGGGGAGTCGGGGGTGGGGGGGTGTGGGAGGGAGGGAATATGGGGGATGGAGTGTAGGGAGAGTGGGGAGGGGGGGAGAGGGTAGAGGGGAATGGGGTGGAAGGGGAGGGCTGTGGGAGGGAGGGACTGAAGGTACAGGGTGTAGGGGAAAGGGGAGAGGGAGGGGGGAGCATAGGGAAAGGGGGGGGGGTGTAGGGGGAGAGAGTGTGGGAGGGAGAGGGTGTAGGGGAATGGGGAGGAGAAGGGGCTCTGGGGGGGGAAAGGGAAATGGGTGCAGGGAGAAGGGGGGAGGGGGTAAGGCGAACAGGGTGTAGGGGTGGGGGTGTGAGAGGGAGGGGGTGTAGGGGGAAGGGAAAGGGGGTGTAGGAGGGGAGGGTGTGCGGGAGAAGACTGGGAGATTTACAATCTGTCTTTTAGCATCTCCTTGATATCACAATAGATTTCTCCCTGATCATTTCACACCCACCCCGCCTCGCAACCCCTCCCCTCGCAACCCCTCCCGCCTCGCAACCCCTCCCCGCCTTGCAACCCCACCCGCCTCGCAACCCCTCCCCTCGCAACCCCTCCCCTCGCAACCCCTCCCGCCTCGCAACCCCTCCCTCGCAACCCCTCCCCGCCTCGCAACCCCTCCCCTCGGCAACCCCTCCCCTCGCAACCCTCCCTCCTCCCCACCCCCTCCTCGTCCCCCACACCCAATCCCGCTCACACCTCTCACACCCCCACCATTCACCACACCCCCACCATCTCTGACACCCCTTCCCCCACCCCCACCCTCCACCCCCCCTCCCCCTTCCCCCACCCCCACCCCCACAACCCTCCCCCACAACCCTCCCCCATCCCCACCCCCACCAATCCTCCCCCACCCCCACCCCCACCAATCCTCCCCCACCCCCACAGCCCTCCCCCTGCCCACCCCCACAACCCTCCTCCTCCTCCCCCCATCCCCGCAGCCCTCATTCGACTCCACAACCTTTCCCCTGCCCCACCATCCCATCACCTTCCTCAAGCTGTACCCGAGCTTGACCCTTTCCCTCCCTATCCCTCGCCAACAGCTTTCCAACGCACTTCACTCCATTCCAACCAGGAAGAATGGAAAAAATCATGTTCAGTATTTGAGGAGAGAAAACTGCAGGACTGTGGGGGGGAAGGACATAGAGGTGTGAGACAGACTGGATTGCTCAGATTGTTGGTACCTGGGCGAAGTGCTCTGTGTGACATCCCGTGTGCCTTTGCAGGGGTGGGGGGTGTGGTTTGGGGGGGGGGGGCTGCCGGGGGGGGACAGGGTTGGTGTTGTGGAAGGTACGGGGAAACAAAATGATATTACATCTTTGGGAACTAGGTTACGTTGAAAGGGAATTTATGTAAAGCACTTTGCTGCCAGTAAGTGATCATGTGACCAGGTTGACTGGGAAATAAGTATCGGAGATAAGAAGTAGTCAACATAAGTTAACTATAGTGAGTGGTTCTTTGACAAAACAGCTTCAATCCTGGCTTTGAACTAAGCTGGCTGCAGAAGAGAAAAAAAATCTCTCTTTTTAACATAGTTCCATTGAAATGTTGTGTGTTACCTAGAGGAGATCAAAACTCTTGATAATTGAAGTTGAACTTCCAAACTCAGAGAGAGAGAGAGACAGGAGGGGGGTAGAGATAAGAAAGAGAGAGAGTAAGAGACAGAGAGAGTGAGAGAGAGAGAAAATAGAGACAGAGTAAGAAAGAGAGAAAAAAGTGAGAAAGAGAAAAAGAGAGTGAGAGAGAGAGAGAGTGAGAAAGAGAGAGAGGGAGAAAGAGACAGAGAGATTGAGAAAGAGAGAGACACCAAGTAAGAAAGAAAGAGAGAGAGAGAGAATGAGAAGAGATAGAGAGTGAGCAGGAGAGTGAGAAAGAGACAGAGAGAATGGGAAAGAGAGTGAGTGAGAAAGAGGACAAAAGAACAAAAACAGCCCGGGAAACAGGCCCTTCGGCCCAACGAGCCCGTGCTGCCATTTTAACATTACCAGTCCCCCCTCCACCCATGACCTCTTATCTATTGTTTTATGGCCATCCACATTGAGGGAAACTAATTTAGGGACAATTTATTCCTGCCAATCAGCCTAATAGCACATCTTTGGGGTGTGGGAGGAAACCGGAGCACCCGGAGAAAACCCACGCAGACACAGGGAGAATGTGCAAACTCCCACAGACACCGGCCCAAATCCCATGTATCTGCACAGCAATCAGTGATGGTCACTGAGCTGTCGACTTGCCCTACTCCCCCGTCTCTCCCCACACCCCCAAGAGCGAATTCAAGGGCTGTTGACAAAGAAAGGATTTGCCGGGGAGGAGGTACTTTAGCAGAGGTATTGAACCTGATTGGAATATTGATCAAACTGCCTCTCTCCTCAGTTAGGTTACTGCTGCATTTACCTCGGGCGAGGAGGCTATAAAGATTGGTGCAAGTGGAGTCTCTGATGGAGCAATGTCATGTTCTCCTGGCTGAAATGGGATTGATTGACTTTGAAAGACAATGCAGGGCAGCACAAAGATCTCTAAGTGCACCTGTACTGCATCAGCTTTGACACTAAGTATTAAAAGGCTGTTATGTCAAGAAAAGTAATGCTTTTTACACAGACTGGGCTGCGAGTCGCAGCTCATCATGTAGCAGTTACTGTAGTGGATTGTTAAACGAGTGGTTTCTGGATTTAAAAAAAAACTGAATGACTAATCTCTTCCCCTTCCACTCTCCTTTCTTGGTGCTCTGTCCTCTGCCTCTCAAAGCAACAAGGGTTTGATATAAACAAATACTTCAAGGAGAGAGAGAGAGAGACAGGAGGTGGAATTCTCCCACAGCTCTGTTCGAGGGCAGGCAGGGGGTGAGTGGGGGAGAATATGCCGAGAGAGACACAGAAATCGGATTGATACTGGCGTGAATTTACAGCAGGATGTTAAAAATTAATTTGTGGGACGTGGGTGTCACTGGCTGGCCAGCATTTATTGCCCATCCCTAGTTGCCCTTGGAGGGCAGTTGAGAGTCAACCACATTGCTGTGGCTCTGGAGTCACATGTAGGCCAGACCGGGGTAAGGATGGCAGATTTCCTTCCTGAAGGGATCAGATGGGTTTTTCTGACAATGGGTCATCAGCAGATTCTTAATTCCAGATTTTATTTTATTGAATTCAAATTCTACCATCTGCTGTGGCAGGATTCGAACCCCGGTCCATTAGCTGAGTTTCTGGATTAATAATCTAGCGATAATACCACGAGGCCATCGCCTCCCCTGAATGACCACGTTTAAACGTGGCTTTGTTGAGTGTAACGGGCGTTCTGAGGACTTGACAGGTGCTATAGAATCGCAATTTATTTTGTATGCATGTCCGATTATTGAACATGAGTTGAAGGGAATCCGAGCCTTGTTGTAATCTTGTAAGGTGCTATCAGGATGTCCCCCTGTGTGAAAATGGTGCTGATGTTGTTCCGAAGCTTGTGTGTAACCACACATTCACTAACCTCAACCGCACATCCCGCCCCCCCCCCCCCCCCCCCCCAACCACCCCCAACACCCCCATGACAACAACAGAAAAACAGAAATACATATCCAGTCAACAAAGCTAGCTCGATAATGTCAGGGCAGTAAAGCTGAGATATATACAGCACCACTCACTGATAAAGAAAAGGTCACATCCCAGTCACAGTGCTGTGTAACATGGACATCCGCTACCAGGAGATAACATCTTGTGTACCCTTAACAACAGTGTAGATAAACACATCTGGGTCAGAGATCCCCCTCTGCGTTTGGACACCGATATTTCTGTAATCTCATTTTCCTGTTCTCCCTTTGTAACTAATGCATAAAAATGTTAAAGTTCACAGGCCGTGCACACATGAATATTGACATCATGTGGACAGCGACATGCATTCGTGGCCCATTTGGCAAAAAGAAGAATTTGCCCATGCAATCAAACCACATCTGGATTGCCAGTAAGTCACTCTGGCAATGCACAAACCTACTGATGGAGCCAGGGTGGGAGAGGCAGGGAAGGTTCCAGGGTCCAGATGTGAGCAAGTTCGACAAAGACTTGGGGAGAGGGAAGATGGAGAGAGTTTGAGGAAAAATTGCAGCTACAAGTGTAAAAGGTGTGTCTTATAGTCTCTCAGCACTGACCCTCTGACGGTGCGGCACTCCCTCAGCACTGACCCTCGACCCTCTGACAGTGCGGCGCTCCCTCGGCACTGACCCTCTGACAGTGCGGCACTCCCTCAGCACTGACCCTCTGACAGTGCGGCACTCCCTCAGCACTGATCCTCTGACAGTGCGGCGCTCCCTCGGCACTGACCCTCTGACAGTGCGGCACTCCCTCAGCACTGACCCTCTGACAGTGCGGCGCTCTCTCAGTACTGACCCTCTGACAGTGCGGCACTCCCT
>NW_027651132.1:0-22389 GCF_965287045.1 Carcharhinus amblyrhynchos
CAAGCTGCTGATCATCGGCGACAGCGGTGAGGAAAGGGGGAGGGGCCGGGCCGGGGTCTGGGCTCTTCGACTGGGGGCGGCTTCACATTCAGCTGTTCCACTGTGGGGGGCTTCACACTCAGCTGTTCCACTGTGGGAGGCTTCACACTCAGCTGTTCCACTGGGGGGGGGGCTTCACACTCAGCTGTTCCACTGGGGGGGGGCTTCATACTCAGCTGTTCCACTGGGGGGGGCTTCACATTCAGCTGTTCCACTGTGGGAGGCTTCACACTCAGCTGTTCCACTGGGGGGGGGGGGGCTTCACACTCAGCTGTTCCACTGGGGGGGGGCGGCTTCACACTCAGCTGTTCCACTGGGGGGGGGGCTTCACACTCAGCTGTTCCACTGGGGGGGGGGCTTCACACTCAGTTGTTCCACTGTGGGGGGCTTCACACTCAGCTGTTCCACTGGGGGGGGGGCTTCACACTCAGCTGTTCCACTGGGGGGGGGGCTTCACACTCAGCTGTTCCACTGGGGGGGGGGCTTCACACTCAGCTGTTCCACTGGGGGGGGGGCTTCACACTCAGCTGTTCCACTGGGGGGGGGGCTTCACACTCAGCTGTTCCACTGTGGGGGGCTTCACACTCAGCTGTTCCACTGTGGGAGGCTTCACACTCAGCTGTTCCACTGTGGGGGGCTTCACACTCAGCTGTTCCACTGGGGGAGGCTTCACACTCAGCTGTTCCACTGGGGTGGGGGGGGCTTCACACTCAGCTGTTCCACTGTGGCAGGCTTCACACTCAGCTGTTCCACTGAGGGGGGCTTCACACTCAGCTGTTCCACTGTGGGGGGCTTCACACTCAGCTGTTCCACTGGGGGGGGGGGGGGGCTTCACACTCAGCTGTTCCACTAGGGGGGGAGCTTCACACTCAGCTGTTCCACTGTGGGGGGGGCTTCACACTCAGCTGTTCCACTGTGGGGGGCTTCACACTCAGCTGTTCCACTGGGGGGGGGGGGCTTCACACTCAGCTGTTCCACTGTGGGGGGGGACTTCACATTCAGCTGTTCGACTGGGGGAGGCTGCATCCAACTGAGTCTCTCTCCCTCTACCCACCACCACCCCCCCCCCGCCCCCCCCAAAACACTGACACCCCTGGAGTGACCCAACCTCAGGGTGGCAGCAGGCGAGAGGGAGAATTTGGGCTGTTTGACTGTGGGAGGCTGCACCTTCAGCTCTTCGACTTGGGGGGCTGCACTTTAAATGACTCTGATCCCCCCCCCGCCCGACCTGATAACTCCCACCCCCAGGGTGCACTGGGATGACCCAACCCTCCCACCCCTGGGGTTGGTGGGGTGGGTGGGTGGTGGAGAGAGAGATAGATAGAAGGAATCTGGGTTTCTTTGACTGAGGGAGGATGCACCTTATGCTGTTCGACCGGGGGAATCTGCACCTGATCGCCCTACAGCCCTACCCCCCCTCCCACCTACCCCTTAAGGTGTCCCAATGCCCCCACCCTCAGGGTGCAGAGTTGTTTTGGGGAGGATGAACCTTGAGTTGAGCTGTTCGACTGGAGAAGGCCTCACCGAACTCATCTCCCTCCCCCCGACCCACTCAACCTGTTTGCCTCGAATTCCACCCTCTGGTCTCCTCCCCTTTCCCCCCACCCCTCTGCTGGGTATCTTTGAAACAACGACTGCCACCCCACCCCCCCCCCCTCCCCCCCCCCCCCACCTTCCCCCGAGGCTGGGGGGCAGGGGGCAGCAGCCCGGAGGAGGCTGATTTCCCCACCCTCCGACTTCGAGAGGACCCGGCAGATCCTCCCTTCCTTCGCCCCCCCCCCCGACTCTGAGGTTGTAGGAGGACTGGAGGAGGTTACAGAGGTAGGGAGGGGGGTGTAGGGGGCCAGGAGGAGGTTACAGAGGTAGGGAGGGGGGTGTAGGGGGGCAGGAGGAGGTTACAGAGGTAGGGAGGGGGTGTAGCGATAAGTTACAGGGATAGGGAGAACTTTTAAACAACAATTGAAATCTTTTTAGTCACATTGCCTCGACTTGAGAGGATAATGTCTCAAACTGCCTCAGATATTTAGTTATCTGTTTGTCTGTGTCTGTCTCTCTCTGACCTGGCTGGGACAGGTACAGCACGGAGTTAGATACAGAGTAAAGCTCCCTCTACACTGTTCCCCCATCAAACACTCCCAGGACAGGTACAGCACGGGGTTAGATACAGAGTAAAGCTGCCTCTACACTGTCCCCCCGTCAAACACTCCCAGGACAGGTACAGCACGGGGTTAGATACAGAGTAAAGCTCCCTCTACACTGTCCCCCCATCAAACACTCCCAGGACAGGTACAGCACGGGGTTAGATACAGAGTAAAGCTCCCTCTACACTGTCCCCCCATCAAACACTCCCAGGACAGGTACAGCACGGGGTTAGATACAGAGTAAAGCTCCCTCTACACTGTCCCCCCATCAAACACTCCCAGGACAGGTACAGCACGGGGTTAGATACAGAGTAAAGCTCCCTCTACACTGTCCCCCCATCAAACACTCCCAGGACAGGTACAGCACAGGGTTAGATACAGAGTAAAGCTCCCTCTACACTGTCCCCCCATCAAACACTCCCAGGACAAGTACAGCACGGGGTTAGATACAGAGTAAAGCTCCCTCTACACTGTCCCCCCATCAAACACTCCCAGGTATGTGAAAAGTTTATTAATTCTTATCTATTTCCTTGACAGGAGTGGGGAAAAGCAGCCTTCTCCTGCGCTTTGCAGACAACACTTTCTCAGGTAAGTTTTTGATTCTTAGTCCCAGAGTGGGGGAAAGGACAGTGTATCTAACGCACTGTGACACCCGGTCCCAGAGTGGGGGAAAGGACTGTGTATCTAACGCACTGTGACACCCGGTCCCAGAGGGGGGGAAAGGACAGTGTATCTAACGCACTGTGACACCCGGTCCCAGAGTGGGGGAAAGGACAGTGTATCTAACGCACTGTGACACCCAGTCCCAGAGTGGGGGAAAGGACAGTGTATCTAACGCACTGTGACACCCGGTCCCAGAGAGGGGGAAAGGACAGTGTATCTAACGCACTGTGACACCCGGTCCCAGAGGGGGAAAGGACAGTGTATCTAACGCACTGTGACACCCGGTCCCAGAGTGGGGGAAAGGACAGTGTATCTAACGCACTGTGACACCCGGTCCCAGAGAGGGGGAAAGGACAGTGTATCTAACGCACTGTGACATCCGGTCCCAGAGTGGGGAAAGGACAGTGTATCTAACGCACTGTGACACCCGGTCCCAGAGAGGGGGAAAGGACAGTGTATCTAACGCACTGTGACACCCAGTCCCAGAGAGGGGGAAAGGACAGTGTATCTAACGCACTGTGACACCCGGTCCCAGAGAGGGGGAAAGGACAGTGTATCTAACGCACTGTGACACCCGGTCCCAGAGTGGGGGAAAGGACAGTGTATCTAACGCACTGTGATACCCGGTCCCAGAGTGGGGGAAAGGACAGTGTATCTAACGCACTGTGACACCCGGAGGGTTGAGGAGTGTTTATTCCGGATTTCTCTGTTTGCTGCAGGTAGCTACATCACTACAATAGGCGTGGATTTTAAAATTCGCACCGTTGACATTAATGGTGAGAAAGTGAAGCTACAAATCTGGGACACAGCGGGACAGGAGCGATTTCGAACAATCACCTCGACGTGAGTCCCTCTGCTGTTCCCCCACTTCTCCCCCCCCTCCTCTCCCTCTGCACCCTACTTGACCTGATTTATTATTGTCACGCGTATCGGGATACGGTGAAAAGTATTGTTTCTTGCACGCTGTACAGACAAAGCATACCGTTGATAGAGAAGGAAAGGAGAGGGTGCAGAATGTAGTGTTACAGTCACAGCGAGGGTGTAGAGAAAGATCAGCTTAATGCGAGGTGGCTCCATTCAAAAGTCTGACAGCAGCAGGGAAGAAGCTGTTCTTGAGTCGGTCGGTACGGGACCTCAGACTTTTGTATCTTTTTCCCCGACGGAAGAAGGTGGAAGAGAGAATGTCCGGGGTGTGTGTGGGGGAGGGTCCTTAATTATCCTGGCTGCTTTTCCCCGAGGCAGCGGGAAGTGTAGACGGAGTCAATGGATGGGAGGCTGGTTTGTGTGATGGGATTGGGGGCTACATTCACCACCCTTTTGTAGTTCCTTGCGGTCTTGGGCAGAGCAGGAGCCCAGACCAAGCTGTGATACATCCGGAAAGGATGCTTTCTATGGGGCATCTGTAAAAGTTGGTGAGAGTCCGTAGCGGACATGCCAAATTTCCTTAGTCTCCTGAGAAAGTAGAGGCGTTGGTGGGGCTTTCTTAACTATAGTGTCGGCGTTGTGGGGGGACCAGGACAGGTTGTTGGTGATCTGGACGCCTTGAAGCTCTCTCGACTCTTTCTACTCTGTCCCTGTTGACGTAGCCAGGGTGTGTTCCCCTTTACACTTCCTGAACTCAATGACAATCTGTTGTGTTGACGTTGAGGGACAGATTATTGTCGGCGCACCAGTTCACCAGATTCTCTATCTCATTCCCGTTCTCCGTCTCCTCGTTGTTTGAGACCCGACCCACGACGGTGGTGCCCTCGGCCAACTCGAAGATCGAATTGGAGGGGGGGGTTTGGCCGCACGGTCAGGGGTGTACAAGGAGGACAGCGAGGGGGGTGCTGAGAACACAGCCTCGAGGGGTACCGGTCAGAAAGAGGTGACGGAGACTGGAGGAGTTCAGATCTGGAACGGCGCTGCCCTGGGAGAGCGTGGTGGAGGCAGGTTCGATCGAAGCTCTCGCAGAGAGAATTGGATTGTTGTTGGAGACAGAGAGTTCTAATTCCCCTCGCTCCCTCAGTTACTACAGGAACACTCACGGAGTCATCATTGTTTACGATGTTACAAACCCGGAATCCTTTGTCAACGTGAAGAGGTGGCTTCACGAGATCAGTCAGAACTGTGACACCGTCACCAAAATCCTAGGTAATGGCGTTCTTTCTTCATGCCTGACTCCTCCTGTTTCCCTCCCCCCTTCGCCCCCAAAACATCGCCTGGCAAAATCCCAATGGACAAAACCTCCTCCTTAACATTGGACATCTCCAGTGGAACCCAATCCCCTTCCCGTTCACTCCCACTGTACACAATCCCAATCCCCCTTCCCGTTCACTCCCACTGTACACAATCCCAATCCCCCTTCCCGTTCACTCCCACTGTACACAATCCCAATCCCCTTCCCGTTCACTCCCACTGTACACAATCCCAATCCCCCTTCCCGTTCACTCCCACTGTACACAATCCCAATCCCCTTCCCATTCACTCCCACTGTACACAATCCCAATCCCCCTTCCCGTTCACTCCCACTGTACACAATCCCAATCCCCCTTCCCGTTCACTCCCACTGTACACAATCCCAATCCCCTTCCCGTTCACTCCCACTGTACACAATCCCAATCCCAATCCCCTTCCCGTTCACTCCCACTGTACACAATCCCAATCCCCTTCCCGTTCACTCCCACTGTACACAATCCCAATCCCCCTTCCCGTTCACTCCCACTGTACACAATCCCGATCCCCCTTCCCGTTCACTCCCACTGTACACAATCCCAATCCCCTTCCCGTTCACTCCCACTGTACACAATCCCAATCCCCTTCCCGTTCGCTCCCACTGTACACAATCCCAATCCCCTTCCCGTTCACTCCCACTGTACACAATCCCAATCCCCTTCCCGTTCGCTCCCACTGTACACAATCCTAATCCCCCTTCCCGTTCACTCCCACTGTACACAATCCCAATCCCCTTCCCGTTCTCTCCCCCCCGAACACCGCTGACTCTCTCGATTTTCCCTCCCTTTCCCTTTTAGTAGGGAACAAGAATGAAGATGCTTCCAAAAGACAAGTGGAATTTACGGATGCGAAGCGTTTTAGTGAGCAGATGGGGATCTGTCTCTTTGAGACCAGTGCAAAGGAGAACACTAATGTGGAGGAGGTGAGTTTACCATTTATATCTCCCATTTATATAGACGGTCTGGAGGAGGGGGCTGAGTGTAGGGTGACGAAACTGGCTGACGACACGCAGATGAGTGGAAAAGCAAATTGTGCGGAGGGTGTGGGGAAGTCTGCGGAGGGATCTGGATAGGCTGAGCGAGTGGGCGAGGACCTGGCAGATGGAGTTGGCAAGTGTGAGGTTACCCACTTTGGTAGGAATAATAGTCGGAGGGATTATTATTTACGTGGCGAAAAGCTGCAGCGTGCTACGGTGCAGAGGGATCTGGGCGTCCTTGTGCATCAGTCGCAAAAACCCAGCCAGCAGGTGCAGCAGGTGGTCAGGAAGGCGAATGGGATGCTGGCCTTCATTGCGAGGGGGATTGAATATAAAAGCAGGGAGGTCTTGCTGCAGCTGTATAGGGCATTGGTGAGGCCGCAGCTGGAGTACTGTGTGCAGTTTTGGTCGCCGCACTTACGCAAGGATATTTTGGCCCTGGAGGGAGTG
The DNA here is from genome assembly GCF_965287045.1 of Carcharhinus amblyrhynchos. Lineage (NCBI taxonomy): Eukaryota > Metazoa > Chordata > Chondrichthyes > Carcharhiniformes > Carcharhinidae > Carcharhinus > Carcharhinus amblyrhynchos. The sequence goes on from NW_027651132.1 coordinate 6,484, forward strand.
CAGAGGAGGTTTACGAGGCTGATACCGGAGATGAGGGGGTTGGACTATGAAGAGAGACTAAATAGACTGGGTCTGTACTCGTTGGAGTTTAGAAGGATGAGGGGGGATCTTATAGAGACGTATAAGATAATGAAGGGGATGGATAGGATAGAGGTAGAGAGATTCTTCCCGCTCAGAAAGGACAGTAGGACTAGAGGGCACAGCCTCAAGATAAGGAGGGGGGCAGTTTAGATCGGAGTTGAGGAGGAACTTCTTCACTCAAAGGGTGGTGAATCTCTGGAATTCTCTGCCCGTTGAAGTGGTGGAGGCTGCCTCGCTGAATATATTGAAGTCACGGGTAGATAGGTTTCTGATAGACAGGGGAGAAAGCGGGAAAGTGGAACTGATCCACTATCAGATCAGCCAAACGGAGGTCCCTTTACTCTGAGGCTGCGTCGTCGGATCCCCGTCTCTGCTCCTCACAAACCCAAGTCCGTGGGAGCATCATCCAGCCGAATGTATCTGTGTGCGTGTACAGATATCTCCCTGAGAGAGAGAGAGAGGGGACTGAGAGACACCAGTCAGTGTACAGATATCTCCCTGAGAGAGAGAGAGGGGACTGAGAGACACCAGTCAGTGTACAGATATCTCCCTGAGAGAGAGAGAGAGAGAGGACTGAGAGACACCAGTCAGTGTACAGATATCTCCCTGAGAGAGAGAGAGGACTGAGAGACACCAGTCAGTGTACAGATATCTCCCTGAGAGAGAGAGAGAGGGAACTGAGAGACACCAGTCAGTGTACAGATATCTCCCTGAGAGAGAGAGAGAGGACTGAGAGACACCAGTCAGTGTACAGATATCTCCCTGAGAGAGAGAGAGAGAGAGAGAGAGGGGACTGAGAGACACCAGTCAGTGTACAGATATCTCCCTGAGAGAGAGAGAGAGGGAACTGAGAGACACCAGTCAGTGTACAGATATCTCCCTGAGAGAGAGAGAGGGGACTGAGAGACACCAGTCAGTGTACAGATATCTCCCTGAGAGAGAGAGAGGGGACTGAGAGACACCAGTCAGTGTACAGATATCTCCCTGAGAGAGAGAGAGAGGGAACTGAGAGACACCAGTCAGTGTACAGATATCTCCCTGAGAGAGAGAGAGAGGACTGAGAGACACCAGTCAGTGTACAGATATCTCCCTGAGAGAGAGAGAGGACTGAGAGACACCAGTCAGTGTACAGATATCTCCCTGAGAGAGAGAGAGAGAGGGGACTGAGAGACACCAGTCAGTGTACAGATATCTCCCTGAGAGAGAGAGAGAGAGGGGACTGAGAGACACCAGTCAGTGTACAGATATCTCACTGAGAGAGAGAGAGGGGACTGAGAGACACCAGTCAGTGTACAGATATCTCCCTGAGAGAGAGGGGACTGAGAGACACCAGTCAGTGTACAGATATCTCCCTGAGAGAGAGGGGACTGAGAGACACCAGTCAGTGTACAGATATCTCCCTGAGAGGGGACTGAGAGACACCAGTCAGTGTACAGATATCTCCCTGAGAGAGAGGGGACTGAGAGACACCAGTCAGTGTACAGATATCTCCCTGAGAGGGGACTGAGAGACACCAGTCAGTGTACAGATATCTCCCTGAGAGAGAGGGGACTGAGAGACACCAGTCAGTGTACAGATATCTCCCTGAGAGAGAGAGAGGACTGAGAGACACCAGTCAGTGTACAGATATCTCCCTGAGAGAGAGAGAGGGGACTGAGAGACACCAGTCAGTGTACAGATGTCTCCCTGAGAGAGAGAGAGAGAGAGGGGACTGAGAGACACCAGTCAGTGTACAGATATCTCCCTGAGACAGAGAGAGAGGGGACTGAGAGACACCAGTCAGTGTACAGATATCTCCCTGAGACAGAGAGAGAGGGGACTGAGAGACACCAGTCAGTGTACAGATATCTCCCTGAGACAGAGAGAAAGAGAGGGGACTGAGAGACACCAGTCAGTGTACAGATATCTCCCTGAGAGAGAGAGGGGACTGAGAGACACCAGTCAGTGTGCAGATCTTATAGAGGTCTATAAAATAATGAGGGGCACAGATCAGCGAGATAGTCAATATCTTTTCCCCAAAGGTAGGGGAGTCTAAAACTAGAGGGCAGAGGTTTAAGGTGAGAGGGGAGAGTGTCCAGAGGGGCAATTTTGTTCACCCAGAGGGTGGTGAGTGTCTGGAACGAGCTGCCAGAGGCAGTAGTAGAGGCGGGGACAATTTTATCTTTTACAAAGCGTTTAGACAGTTACATGGGTACGATGGGTATAGAGGGATATGGGGCAAATGTGGACAATTGGGGTTAGCTTAGGGATTAAAAAAAGGGGGCAGCATGGACAAGTTGGGCCAAAGGGCCTGTTTCCATGCTGTAAGCCTCTAGGACTCTAATTCCTACAGTGCAGAATGTGGCCATTCAGCCCATCGAGTCTGTACTGACAACAATCCCACCCCATCCCTGTAATCCCACATATTTACCTCACTATCCACCCTAACCTACACATCTTTGGACACTAAGGGACAATTTAGCACGGCCAATCCACCCTAACCTACACATCTTTGGATACTAAGGGACAATTTAGCACGGCCAATCCACCCTAACCTACACATCTTTGGACACTAAGGGACAATTTAGCACGGCCAATCCACCCTAACCTACACATCTTTGGACACTAAGGGACAATTTAGCATGGCCAATCCACCCTAACCTACACATCTTTGGACACTAAGGGACAATTTAGCACGGCCAATCCACCCTAACCTACACATCTTTGGACACTAAGGGACAATTTAGCACGGCCAATCCACCCTAACCTGCACATCTTTGGAGTCTGGGAGGAAACCCATGCAGACATGGGGAGAATGTGCAGACTCCACAGAGGCAGTGACCCAAGGCCGGGAATCGAACCCGGGTCCCTGGCGCTGTGAGACAGCAGTGCTAACCCACTGTGCCACCTCCCCACCCCGCACTCTCACTCTCCTTTCTCCCGCCCCGCTCGCTCTCTCTGTCCCCCTCGCTGTCTCTCTCCCTCCTGTCTCGCCCGCTGTCACCTTGAGACGCATGCACGCTCTCCACCCCCACCCCCCGCTCAGAAGGAGGGCATTCGGCCCATCGAGTCTGTACTGACCACAATCCCATTCAGGTCCCATTCCCGTAACCCCACATATTCACCCTCCTAATCCCCCTGAGACTCAGGGGCAATTTAGCATGGCCCAATCCACCCTAACCTGCACATCTTTGGACTGTGGGAGGAAACTGGAGCACCGCGGGGGAAACCCACGCAGACACGGGGAGAATGTGCAGGCTCCACACAGACAGTGACCCGAGCCGGGAATCGAACCCGGGTCCCTGGGGCTGTGAGGCAGCAGTGCTAACCCACTGTGCCATCCCACAGAGTACAGAGGAGAGAAGGAAAAGGATTTGATTGGCTTTATTATTGTCATGTGTATCGGGATAGAGTGAAGAGTATTGTTTCTTGCGCGCTGTACAGACAAAGCATACCTTTCATAGAGTACAGAGGGGAGAAGGAATCATTTTCCTGCTCCCCTCTGTACTCTATGAATGGTATGCTTTTTCTGTATAGCATGCATATTGTCACGTGTATGAGTATACAGTGAAAAGTATTGTTTCTTGCGCACTGTACAAAGTGAACCATTCATAGAGAAGGGGTGACACAGTGGGGTTAGCACTGCTGCCTCACAGCTCCAGGGACCCGGGTTTGATTCCCAGCTCGGGTCACTGTCTGTGTGGATTCTGCACATTCTCCCCGTGTCTGCATGGGTTTCCTCCAGTTTCCTCCCACAGTCCAAAAGATGTGTAGGTTAGGGTGGATTGGCCGTGCTAAATTGTCCCTTAGTGTCCAAAGATGTGTAGGTTAGGGTGGATTGGCCGTGCTAAATTGTCCCTTAGTGTCCAAAGATGTGTAGGTTAGGGGGCTTGGCCGTGCTAAATTGCCCCTTAGTGTCCAAAGATGTGTAGGTTAGGGTGGATTGGCCGTGCTAAATTGTCCCTTAGTGTCCAAAGATGTGTAGGTTAGGGTGGATTGGCCGTGCTAAATTGTCCCTTAGTGTCCAAAGATGTGTAGGTTAGGGTGGATTGGCCGTGCTAAATTGTCCCTTAGTGTCCAAAGATGTGTAGGTTAGGGTGGATTGGCCGTGCTAAATTGTCCCTTAGTGTCCAAAGATGTGTAGGTTAGGGGGCTTGGCCGTGCTAAATTGCCCCTTAGTGTCCAAAGATGTGTAGGTTAGGGTGGATTGGCCGTGCTAAATTGCCCCTTAGTGTCCAAAGACGTGCAGGTTAGAGGGATTAGTGAGTAAATATGTAGGGATATGGGGGTAGGGTCTGGGTGGGATTGTGTTTGGCGCAGGCTCGATGGGCCGAATGGCCTCGTTTCTGCGCCGTAGGGATCCGAGTGCAGAATGTAGTGTTACAGTCACAGCGAGGGTGTAGAGAAAGATCAGCTTAACGCGAGGTGGGTCCATTCAAAAGTCTGACAGCAGCAGGGAAGAAGCTGTTCTTGAGTGGGTCGGGACGTGACCTCGGGAGTCTCGTACCCCTCTTTTTTTCTCCCCCCCACCGACAGAAGAAGGTGTAACTTTGATTTTTTTCGTACGTTCTCAAGGCGGTTCCTCAACCCGCTTTTCTCTCTCTCTCTCTCTCCCTCTCTCTTCTCCTCTCCTCCCTTCCTTCCGTCTCTCCCTCCCTCGCCCCCCCACCCCACCCCTCTAGATGTTCAACGCCGTCACCTACATGGTGCTAAAATGCAAGAAGGACAACTTGGCGCGACTCCACCAGCAGCAGCAGGGTGAGGTGGTCAAGATCAACAAAGCCAAGAAGAAGCCAGCAGTGAGAAAATGTTGCTGATGTGGTGACGGGGACAGGGAGAGCTGGCGGTTTGGTGGGGGGGGGGGGGGACAGTCGGAGGAGGGTAGGGTTGGTGGGCGGGGGGGGACGGACGGTAATGACGCCCGACCTCCCTCCTACGGCCCTCCCCCCCCCCCCAAGTCATCCAGGTCGAGACGTTCTGTACTACAGAGCGTCCGAACATCTCCGCGTGTACATAAATCCCCCTCCCTCCCTCTCTCTCTCTCTCTGCCCTGTACATAATTAATCCCTCGGGACCCCCCCCCCCCCTACAATTTTGTTTCTTTAACGTCCTCCCCTGTACCATGGCGGGCAGGAGGGTCTCAGGAACTGGGGGGGTGGGGGTGCGTGCGGTTCTCGTTTAAACAAAAAAAACCCAACTCCCGGGCGCGGGATTTTCCAGGGCGGTGCTCGTTCTGCGCCCCTCCCACCCGCACTCCGGATCTCCAGCGGGATGTGGATATCCCGGAGCGGGATTCCGACGCTGCGGTGGCATCTCACCCCCTCCGCAACCCCCCCCCAACTCCTTCCCACCCGAGGATAAGGGACCCCTTCACCCTAACGTTCCCTACGCCCCCCTCCGAAACCCGAAACCTCAGCCCGTTCCGATTCCCGGAATACTCTGCCCCCCCCTCCTCTTCCCCCACCCGCCTCTCCTGGGCTGTGTCCGTTTTTACGTGTCCCCCCCCCCCCCCCCCACCACTTGGCATGGGACGGGGACACCCCAAATTCTCTCTCTCTCTCTCTGGGCTTCAGCACTCTTCCTTGTTTTGGGGTGGGGTGGGGGGAGAGGGGGCAGGGTCCGCCGGTCTGTCGACGGCGAAAGTTGGGGGGGGGGCACTTCACCCCCCCTTTCCCAGTTCGCCCATCGTCCGTCCTCTGGGGGGGGTTGGGGGTTGGGGGTGGGGGAATGCTGACGAGAGAGAGAACCCCGATTCCCGTCCCGTTTCTCCTCCCCCCCCCCCCCCCCCCCCAACTTCTCCAGATTGACAACTGAGGGGGGGGTGTGGGGGAGGGATCCGAATCAGGTTCGGGGAAGGTGCGACGCCCCACCTGGTCGATCAGCCTCGACCGAGATTGGAGCTGCTGGGACCAGTTTGGAGGGGGGGGGGAGTCCCGAGACTCGCGATGGGAAGTAGGAGTGGTTTTGGGGGGGGGGGGGGGGGGGGGGCGTTGGGGAAGGGGGAAGAAAGGGACAAAGCTCCCCCCCCCCCGCCCCCCCCGTTGAGAATTTGGGGACCCATGAGTTTGGGGTGGGGGGGGGGAGCATACTTTTACAATGTATAATCATGTCTGGGAGGGGTCCGGGACGCTCCAAATCGGAGACCCCCCCCCCCCACCTTCCCTTTGATTCTGTACTTAAACTTTCCATTTATTGGGGTCTGTGCAGGGTGTGGCGAGGGGGGGGGGTCCTCAGCAAGGGCGAGGGAGCGACAGCGAACCCAGGGATCTCTTACTAACACAGGCTAACACTACAGAACAATCCTTACGTCAAACACTCAATAATATATCCCACATCCCTCACCATAACACTCTGATACACCCCACATCCCTCACCGTAACACTCTGATACACCCCACATCCCTCACCGTAACACTCTGATACACCCCACATCCCTCACCGTAACACTCTGATACACCCCACATCCCTCACCGTAACACTCTGATACACCCCACATCCCTCACCGTAACACTCTGATATACCCCACACCCCTCACTGTAACACTCTGATATACCCCACACCCCTCACTGTAACACTCTGATATACCTCACACCCCCTCACTGTAACACTCTGATATACCCCACACCCCTCACCGTAACACTCTGATACACTCCTCACCGTAACACTCTGATACACCTCACACCCCCTCACTGTAACACTCTGATATATCCCACATCCCTCACCGTAACACTCTGATACACTCCTCACCGTAACACTCTGATACACCTCACACCCCCTCACTGTAACACTCTGATATATCCCACACCCCTCACCGTAACACTCTGATATATCCCACACCCCTCACCGTAACACTCTGATATACCCCACACCCCTCACTGTAACACTCTGATATATCCCACATCCCTCACTGTAACACTCTGATATATCCCACACCCCTCACTGTAACACTCTGATATATCCCACACCCCTCACTGTAACACTCTGATATACCCCACACCCCTCACTGTAACACTCTGATATATCCCACACCCCTCACTGTAACACTCTGATATATCCCACACCCCTCACTGTAACACTCTGATATACCCCACACCCCTCACTGTAACACTCTGATATACCCCACACCCCTCACTGTAACACTCTGATATACCCCACACCCCTCACTGTAACACTCTGATATATCCCACACCCCTCACTGTAACACTCTGATATATCCCACACCCCTCACCGTAACACTCTGATATATCCCACACCCCTCACTGTAACACCCTGATATACCCCACACCCCTCACTGTAACACCCTGATATACCCCACACCCCTCACTGTAACACCCTGATATACCCCACACCCCTCACCGTAACACTCTGATATACCCCTCACCGTAACACTCTGATATACCCCACACCCCTCACTGTAACACCCTGATATACCCCACACCCCTCACCGTAACACTCTGATATATCCCACACCCCTCACCGTAACACTCTGATATATCCCACACCCCTCACCGTAACACTGATATACCCCACACCCCTCACTGTAACACTCTGATATATCCCACATCCCTCACTGTAACACTCTGATACACCTCACACCCCCTCACTGTAACACTCTGATATACCCCACACCCTCACCGTAACACTCTGATATACCCCACACCCCTCACCGTAACACTCTGATACACTCCTCACCGTAACACTCTGATACACCTCACACCCCCTCACTGTAACACTCTGATATATCCCACATCCCTCACCGTAACACTCTGATACACCTCACACCCCCTCACCGCAACACTGACGCACCCCACACTCGCACATTACCGACCAGGTTTTTGGGTGCTGTTTGGAGGGTACAGACAGCCATGCGTGTGGGTGCTAGCGGGGGTGTGGGTGGGGGGTGGGGAACGTGTCATGTGTTCTCCTGCTGTCCTCTTTAATCTGGACCAATGGGCGCGCCGATGCCCGCTGAAGTTGAATAGTCAATTCCTGTCCGTGGTGGGAGGAGGTTGGGGGAGGGGTGTGTGTGGTGGGTAGTGGGACTGACGGTGTTCGCCAGTTCGCTAACACACACACACACCCCCCTTCCACCCCTCTCCCTGCCACAACCCTCTCGATGGGGGGGGCACCCTCTCATACCTCCCAGCTTCAAGGAACTAACTGCAGGCCTGTAATCATTGCACTAACTTGATTCTGATACACTCTCTGTAATATTTGTATAAAAAAACTGTTTTTTTTTTGCAAAAATCACCAGATGTATTGCGACAAAACTGATGTGGAAAAGAAATACATGGAATTATCTGGAGTCTTATGTTTCTGTTTGCTGTCCTTTCCCCCTCTGGGACCGGGTGCGTTAGATACACTGTCCTTTCCCCACTCTGGGACCGGGTATCACAGTGCATTAGATACACTGTCCTTTCCCCCACTCTGGGACCGGGTATCACAGTGCGTTAGATACACTGTCCTTTCCCCACTCTGGGACCGGGTGTCACAGTGCGTTAGATACACTGTCCTTTCCCCCACTCTGGGACCGGGTGTCACAGTGCGTTAGATACACTGTCCTTTCCCACTCTGGGACTGGGTGTCACAGTGCGTTAGATACACTGTCCTTTCCCCCACTCTGGGACCGGGTGTCACAGTGCGTTAGATACACTGTCCTTTCCCCCTCTCTGGGACTGGGTGTCACAGTGCGTTAGATACACTGTCCTTTCCCCCACTCTGGGACCGGGTATCACAGTGCGTTAGATACACTGTCCTTTCCCCACTCTGGGACCGGGTGTCACAGTGCGTTAGATACACTGTCCTTTCCCCCCACTCTGGGACCGGGTATCACAGTGCGTTAGATACACTGTCCTTTCCCCCTCTCTGGGACCGGGTGTCACAGTGCATTAGATACACTGTCCTTTCCCCCTCTCTGGGACCGGGTGTCACAGTGCGTTAGATACACTGTCCTTTCCCCCTCTCTGGGACCGGGTGTCACAGTGCGTTAGATACACTGTCCTTTCCCCCTCTCTGGGACCGGGTATCACAGTGCGTTAGATACACTGTCCTTTCCCCCTCTCTGGGACCGGGTGTCACAGTGCGTTAGATACACTGTCCTTTCCCCCTCTCTGGGACCGGGTGTCACAGTGCGTTAGATACACTGTCCTTTCCCCATCTCTGGGACCGGGTGTCACAGTGCGTTAGATACACTGTCCTTTCCCCACTCTGGGACCGGGTATCACAGTGCGTTAGATACACTGTCCTTTCCCCCACTCTGGGACCGGGTGTCACAGTGCGTTAGATACACTGTCCTTTCCCCCACTCTGGGACCGGGTGTCACAGTGCGTTAGATACACTGTCCTTTCCCCCTCTCTGGGACCGGGTGTCACAGTGCGTTAGATACACTGTCCTTTCCCCTCTCTGGGACCGGGTATCACAGTGCGTTAGATACACTGTCCTTTCCCCCACTCTGGACCGGGTATCACAGTGCGTTAGATACACTGTCCTTTCCCCCACTCTGGGACCGGGTATCACAGTGCGTTAGATACACTGTCCTTTCCCCCTACTCTGAGACCGGGTGTCACAGTGCGTTAGATACACTGTCCTTTCCCCCACTCTGGGACCGGGTATCACAGTGCGTTAGATACACTGTCCTTTCCCCCTCTGGGACCGGGTGTCACAGTGCGTTAGATACACTGTCCTTTCCCCCTCTCTGGGACTGGGTGTCACAGTGCGTTAGATACACTGTCCTTTCCCCCTCTGGGACCGGGTGTCACAGTGCGTTAGATACACTGTCCTTTCCCCACTCTGGGACCGGGTGTCACAGTGCGTTAGATACACTGTCCTTTCCCCCACTCTGGGACCGGGTGTCACAGTGCGTTAGATACACTGTCCTTTCCCCCTCTCTGGGACCGGGTGTCACAGTGCGTTAGATACACTGTCCTTTCCCCCTCTCTGGGACCGGGTGTCACAGTGCGTTAGATACACTGTCCTTTCCCCCTCTCTGGGACCGGGTGTCACAGTGCGTTAGATACACTGTCCTTTCCCCCTCTCTGGGACCGGGTGTCACAGTGCGTTAGATACACTGTCCTTTCCCCCACTCTGGGACCGGGTGTCACAGTGCGTTAGATACACTGTCCTTTCCCCCTCTCTGGGACCGGGTGTCACAGTGCATTAGATACACTGTCCTTTCCCCCACTCTGGGACCGGGTGTCACAGTGCGTTAGATACACTGTCCTTTCCCCCACTCTGGGACCGGGTGTCACAGTGCGTTAGATACACTGTCCTTTCCCCTACTCTGAGACCGGGTGTCACAGTGCGTTAGATACACTGTCCTTTCCCCCTCTCTGGGACCGGGTATCACAGTGCGTTAGATACACTGTCCTTTCCCCTACTCTGAGACGGGTGTCACAGTGCGTTAGATACACTGTCCTTTCCCACTCTGGGACCGGGTATCACAGTGCGTTAGATACACTGTCCTTTCCCCACTCTGGGACCGGGTGTCCCAGTGCGTTAGATACACTGTCCTTTTCCCCACTCTGGGACCGGGTGTCACAGTGCGTTAGATACACTGTCCTTTCCCCCACTCTGGGACCGGGTATCACAGTGCGTTAGATACACTGTCCTTTCCCCCCACTCTGGGACCGGGTGTCACAGTGCGTTAGATACACTGTCCTTTCCCCCACTCTGGGACTGGGTGTCACAGTGCGTTAGATACACTGTCCTTTCCCCCACTCTGGGACCGGGTGTCACAGTGCGTTAGATACACTGTCCTTTCCCCCTCTCTGGGACCGGGTGTCACAGTGCGTAGATACACTGTCCTTTCCCCACTCTGGGACCGGGTGTCACAGTGCGTTAGATACACTGTCCTTTCCCCCTCTGGGACCGGGTGTCACAGTGCGTTAGATACACTGTCCTTTCCCCCACTCTGGGACCGGGTGTCACAGTGCGTTAGATACACTGTCCTTTCCCCCCACTCTGGGACCGGGTATCACAGTGCGTAGATACACTGTCCTTTCCCCTCTCTGGGACCGGGTGTCACAGTGCATTAGATACACTGTCCTTTCCCCTCTCTGGGACCGGGTGTCACAGTGCGTTAGATACACTGTCCTTTCCCCTCTCTGGACCGGGTGTCACAGTGCGTTAGATACACTGTCCTTTCCCCCTCTCTGGACCGGGTATCACAGTGCGTTAGATACACTGTCCTTTCCCCCTCTCTGGGACCGGGTGTCACAGTGCGTTAGATACACTGTCCTTTCCCCCTCTCTGGGACCGGGTGTCACAGTGCGTTAGATACACTGTCCTTTCCCCTCTCTGGGACCGGGTGTCACAGTGCGTTAGATACACTGTCCTTTCCCCACTCTGGACCGGGTATCACAGTGCGTTAGATACACTGTCCTTTCCCCCACTCTGGGACCGGGTGTCACAGTGCGTTAGATACACTGTCCTTTCCCCACTCTGGGACCGGGTATCACAGTGCGTTAGATACACTGTCCTTTCCCCCACTCTGGGACCGGGTATCACAGTGCGTTAGATACACTGTCCTTTCCCCTACTCTGAGACCGGGTGTCACCAGTGCGTTAGATACACTGTCCTTTCCCCCACTCTGGGACCGGGTATCACAGTGCGTTAGATACACTGTCCTTTCCCCCTCTGGGACCGGGTGTCACAGTGCGTTAGATACACTGTCCTTTCCCCCTCTCTGGGACTGGGTGTCGGGACTGGGTGTCACAGTGCGTTAGATACACTGTCCTTTCCCCCTCTGGGACCGGGTGTCACAGTGCGTTAGATACACTGTCCTTTCCCCCACTCTGGGACCGGGTGTCACAGTGCGTTAGATACACTGTCCTTTCCCCCACTCTGGGACCGGGTGTCACAGTGCGTTAGATACACTGTCCTTTCCCCCTCTCTGGGACCGGGTGTCACAGTGCGTTAGATACACTGTCCTTTCCCCCTCTCTGGGACCGGGTGTCACAGTGCGTTAGATACACTGTCCTTTCCCCCTCTCTGGGACCGGGTGTCACAGTGCGTTAGATACACTGTCCTTTCCCCCTCTCTGGGACCGGGTGTCACAGTGCGTTAGATACACTGTCCTTTCCCCCACTCTGGGACCGGGTGTCACAGTGCGTTAGATACACTGTCCTTTCCCCCTCTCTGGGACCGGGTGTCACAGTGCATTAGATACACTGTCCTTTCCCCCACTCTGGGACCGGGTATCACAGTGCGTTAGATACACTGTCCTTTCCCCCTCTCTGGGACCGGGTATCACAGTGCGTTAGATACACTGTCCTTTCCCCTCTCTGGGACCGGGTGTCACAGTGCGTTAGATACACTGTCCTTTCCCCCACTCTGGGACCGGGTGTCACAGTGCGTTAGATACACTGTCCTTTCCCCTACTCTGAGACCGAGTGTCACAGTGCGTTAGATACACTGTCCTTTCCCCCTCTCTGGGACCGGGTGTCACAGTGCGTTAGATACACTGTCCTTTCCCCCTCTCTGGGACCGGGTATCACAGTGCGTTAGATACACTGTCACTGCAGGAACAGATTAATGTCCTTGTTTGGGAATCTCTCTGATGAGGAATTTGTTCCTGTCCCATACAGCAACCATTATGGAAAAGAGTTACTGATATACATGATGTGTGCACACAAAGTTCCATAGCAGGGGGGGTCACACATCACAAAGACAGGAGAGAGAGAAAGGGAGAGAGAGACAGCACAGGGAGTGATACAGGGGGCAGAGAGAGAGAGAGAGAGACAGCACAGGGAGTGATACAGGGGGCAGAGAGAGAGAGAGACAGCACAGGGAGTGATACAGGGGGCAGAGAGAGAGAGAGACAGCACAGGGAGTGATACAGGGGGCAGAGAGAGAGAGAGACAGACAGCACAGGGAGTGATACAGAGGGCAGAGAGAGAGAGAGAGACAGCACAGGGAGTGATACAGGGGGCAGAGAGAGAGAGCGAGAGACAGACAGCACAGGGAGTGATACAGGGGGCACAGAGAGAGAGAGAGAGAGAGACAGCACAGGGAGTGATACAGGGGGCACAGAGAGAGAGAGAGACAGCACAGGGAGTGATACAGGGGGCAGAGAGAGAGAGAGAGACAGCACAGGGAGTGATACAGGGGGCACAGAGAGAGAGAGAGAGAGACAGCACAGGGAGTGATACAGGGGGCACAGAGAGAGAGACACAGCACAGGGAGTGATACAGGGGGCACAGAGAGAGAGAGAGACAGCACAGGGAGTGATAGGGGGACAGAGAGAGAGAGAGAGAGAGAGACAGCACAGGGAGTGATACAGGGGGCACACAGAGAGAGAGAGAGACAGCACAGGGAGTGATACAGGGGGCACAGAGAGAGAGACAGCACAGGGAGTGATACAGGGGGCAGAGAGAGAGAGAGAGAGAGACAGCACAGGGAGTGATACAGGGGGCAGAGAGAGAGAGAGAGAGAGACAGCACAGGGAGTGATACAGGGGGCAGAGAGAGAGAGAGACAGCACAGGGAGTGATACAGGGGGCAGAGAGAGAGAGAGACAGCACAGGGAGTGATACAGGGGGCAGAGAGAGAGAGAGAGACAGCACAGGGAGTGATACAGGGGACAGAGAGAGAGAGAGACAGCACAGGGAGTGATACAGGGGGCAGAGAGAGAGAGAGAGAGAGACAGCACAGGGAGTGATACAGGGGGCAGAGAGAGAGAGAGAGACAGCACAGGGAGTGATACAGGGGGCAGAGAGAGAGAGACAGACAGCACAGGGAGTGATACAGGGGGCAGAGAGAGAGAGAGAGAGACAGCACAGGGAGTGATACAGGGGGCAGAGAGAGAGAGAGAGAGAGAGAGAGACAGCACAGGGAGTGATACAGGGGGCAGAGAGAGAGAGAGACAGCACAGGGAGTGACACAGGGGGCAGAGAGAGAAGACAACACAGGGAGTGATACAGGGGGCACAGAGAGAGAGACAGCACAGGGAGTGATACAGGGGGCAGAGAGAGAGAGAGACAGCACAGGGAGTGATACAGGGGGCACAGAGAGAGAGACAGCCCAGGGAGTGATACAGGGGGCAGAGAGAGAGAGAGACAGCACAGGGAGTGATACAGGGGGGCAGAGAGAGAGAGACAGCACAGGGAGTGATACAGGGGGCAGAGAGAGAGAGAGAGAGAGAGACAGCACAGGGAGTGATACAGGGGCACACAGAGAGAGAGAGAGACAGCACGGGGAGTGATACAGGGGGCAGAGAGAGAGAGACAGCACAGGGAGTGATACAGGGGGCAGAGAGAGAGAGAGAGAGACAGCACAGGGAGTGATACAGGGGGCAGAGAGAGAGAGAGAGACAGCACAGGGAGTGATACAGGGGGCAGAGAGAGAGAGAGAGAGACAGCACAGGGAGTGATACAGGGGGCAGAGAGAGAGAGAGAGAGACAGCACAGGGAGTGATACAGGGGGCAGAGAGAGAGAGAGAGACAGCACAGGCAGTGATACAGGGGGCAGAGAGAGAGACAGCACAGGGAGTGATACAGGGGGCAGAGAGAGAGAGAGAGAGAGACAGCACAGGGAGTGATACATGGGGCAGAGAGAGAGAGAGAGAGAGAGACAGCACAGGGAGTGATACAGGGGGCAGAGAGAGAGAGAGACAGCACAGGGAGTGATACAGGGGGCAGAGAGAGAGAGAGACAGCACAGGGAGTGATACAGGGGGCAGAGAGAGAGAGACAGCACAGGGAGTGATACAGGGGGCACAGAGAGAGAGAGAGACAGCACAGGGAGTGATACAGGGGGCAGAGAGAGAGACAGCACAGGGAGTGATACAGGGGGCAGAGAGAGAGAGACAGCACAGGGAGTGATCCAGGGGGCACAGAGAGAGAGACAGCCCAGGGAGTGATACAGGGGGCAGAGAGAGAGAGAGAGACAGCACAGGGAGTGACACAGGGGGCGGAGAGAGAGAGACAGCACGGGGAGTGATACAGGGGGCGGAGAGAGAGAGACAGCACGGGGAGTGATACAGGGGGCACAGAGAGAGCACAGGGAGTGATACAGGGGGCGGAGAGAGAGAGACAGCACGGGGAGTGATACAGGGGGCGGAGAGAGAGAGACAGCACGGGGAGTGATACAGGGGGCACAGAGAGAGCACAGGGAGTGATACAGGGGGCACAGAGAGAGAGAGACAGCACAGGGAGTGATACAGGGGGCACAGAGAGAGAGAGAGAGAGAGACAGCACAGGGAGTGATACAGGGGGCACAGAGAGAGAGAGAGAGAGAGAGACAGCACAGGGAGTGATACAGGGGGCAGAGAGAGAGAGAGAGAGACAGCACAGGGAGTGATACAGAGGGCAGAGAGAGAGAGAGAGACAGCACAGGGAGTGATACAGGGGGCAGAGAGAGAGAGAGACAGCACAGGGAGTGATACAGGGGGCACAGAGAGAGAGAGACAGCACAGGGAGTGATACAGGGGGCGGAGAGAGAGAGACAGCACGGGGAGTGATACAGGGGGCACAGAGAGAGCACAGGGAGTGATACAGGGGGCGGAGAGAGAGAGACAGCACGGGGAGTGATACAGGGGGCGGAGAGAGAGAGACAGCACGGGGAGTGATACAGGGGGCACAGAGAGAGCACAGGGAGTGATACAGGGGGCACAGAGAGAGAGAGACAGCACAGGGAGTGATACAGGGGGCACAGAGAGAGAGAGAGAGAGAGACAGCACAGGGAGTGATACAGGGGGCACAGAGAGAGAGAGAGAGAGAGACAGCACAGGGAGTGATACAGGGGGCAGAGAGAGAGAGCGAGAGAGAGACAGCACAGGGAGTGATACATGGGGCAGAGAGAGAGAGAGAGAGACAGCACAGGGAGTGATACAGAGGGCAGAGAGAGAGAGAG
>NW_027651133.1:0-22356 GCF_965287045.1 Carcharhinus amblyrhynchos
CTTGTGAGTGAGTGACTTCCCCCCCCCCCAGTTCTTGTGAGTGAGTGACTTTCCCCCCCCCCAGTTCTTGTTAGTGAGTGACTCCCCCCCCCCCCAGCAGTTCTTGTGAGTGATTGAGTGACACACCCCCCCCCCCAGTTATTGCTAGTGAGCGTGAGTGACCCCACCCCCCAGTTAGTGAGTGAGCGTGAGTGACCCACCCTCAGTTATTGTCAGTGAGCGAGTGATCCCCCCCAGTTATTGTGAGAGCGACCCCCCCCCAGTTATTGTGAGAGCGACCCCCCCCCAGTTATTGTGAGAGCGACCCCCCCCAGTTATTGTGAGAGCGACCCCCCCCCCAGTTATTGTGAGAGCGACCCCCCCCCAGTTATTGTGGGAGCGATCCCCCCCAGTTATTAAGAGAGCAGACCCCCCAGTTATTGTGTGAGCGAGTGACCCCCCCCCAGTTGTGTGAGCGAGTGACCCCCCAGTTATTGTCACTGAGTGACCCCCCCCAGTTATTGTCACTGAGTGACCCCCCCCCCAGTTATTGTCACTGAGTGACCCCCCCCCCAGTTATTGTCACTGAGTGACCCCCCCCAGTTATTGTCACTGAGTGACCCCCCCCGTTATTGTCACTGAGTGACCCCCCCCAGTTATTGTCAGTGAGTGATCCCCACCAAGTTGTCAGTGAGTGAGTGACCCCCCCAGCTATTGTGTGTGTGACCTCCCCCCCCGTTATTGTGTGAGTGAGTGACCCCCCCCCAGTTATTGACAGTGAGTGACCCCCCCCAGTTGTCACTGAGTGACCCCCCAGTTATTGTCACTGAGTGACCCCCCCAGTTATTGTCACTGAGTGACCCCCCCCCAGTTATTGTCACTGAGTGACCCCCCCCAGTTATTGTCACTGAGTGACCCCCCAGTTATTGTGTGAGTGAGTGACCCCCCCCAGTTATTGTCAGTGAGTGATCCCCACCAAGTTGTCAGTGAGTGAGTGACCCCCCCCCCAACTATTGTGTGTGTGACCTCCCCCACTTATTGTGTGAGTGAGTGACCCCCCCATTATTGTGTGAGTGAGTGACCCCCCCCAGTTATTGACAGTGAGTGACCCCCCCCAGTTATTGTGTGAGTGAGTGACCCCCCCCCCCAGCTATTGTGTGTGTGACCTCCCCCCACTTATTGTGTGAGTGACCCCCCCATTATTGTGTGAGTGAGTGACCCCCCCCAGTTATTGTCAGTGAGTGATCCCCACCAAGTTGTCAGTGAGTGAGTGACCCCCCCCAGCTATTGTGTGTGTGACCTCCCCCCACTTATTGTGTGTGAGTGACCCCCCCAGTTATTGACAGTGAGTGACCCCCCCCAGTTATTGACAGTGAGTGACCCCCCCCAGTTATTGACAGTGAGTGACCCCCCCCAGTTATTGACAGTGAGTGACCCCCCCCCGTTATTGTGTGAGTGAGTGACCCCCCCCCAGCTATTGTGTGTGTGACCTCCCCTCACTTATTGTGTGAGAGTGACCCCCCCCAGTTATTGAGTGAGTGACCCCCCGTTATTGTGTGAGTGAGTGACCCCCCCCAGCTATTGTGTGTGTGACCTCCCCTCACTTATTGTGTGAGTGACCCCCCCCAGTTATTGAGTGAGTGACCCCCCCCAGTTATTGAGTGAGTGACCCCCCCAGTTATTGTCACTGAGTGACCCCCCCCAGTTATTGAGTGACCCCCCCCAGTTATTGAGTGTGAGTGACCCCCCCCCGTTATTGTGTGTGTGACCCCCCCCGTTATTGTGTGTGTGACCCCCCCCCGTTATTGTGAGTGAGTGACCCCCCCAGTTACTGACAGTGAGTGACCCCCCCCCAGTTACTGTCACTGAGTGACCCCCCCCTCCAGTTATTGTCACTGAGTGACCCCCCCCTCCAGTTATTGTCACTGAGTGACCCCCCCCTCCAGTTATTGTACTGAGTGACCCCCCCTCCAGTTATTGTCCACTGAGTGACCCCCCCCTCCAGTTATTGTTACTGAGTGACCCCCCCTCCAGTTATTGTCACTGAGTGACCCCCCCCTCCAGTTATTGTCACTGAGTGACCCCCCCCTCCAGTTATTGTTACTGAGTGACCCCCCCCTATTACGGAGTGTCCATCCCCCAGTTGTTGTTGTAACTCCCCCCCCTTTTGCTACCAGAGTGTCCGTTCCCCCTCCCCCCAGTTGTTGTTGTTGTTGTGGTGCTGGGTGGCGGTTGGAGAGGCTGCGGCGCGAGGGGACGGGCCCGGATTTTAAACCGGCGGCGGCGGCGGCGGCGGGAGACACCGAGAGGGAGAGAGAGAGAGACTGGAGCCGGGGTGGGAATATCAACCCACCGTGCAGTTATAACCCGTCAGAGAGGGTGAGGGGTGAGGGGGGGAAGAGAGTGACAAACAGACACAGACAGAGAGAGGAGAGGAGAGGCTGAGAGAGCGGCTAGAATACCAACCCACCGTGCAGTTATAACCCGTGAGGGAGAAAGACCGAGAGAGGGAGAGAGAGAGAGAGAGAGAGAGCTGGAGCCGGGGTCCGGGTGGGAATATCAACCACCGTGCATTGATAAGCCGTCAGTGAGAGAGAGAGAGAGAGAGAGAGGGGGGGGGGGGGGAAAGAGGGTGACAGACACAGACAGACAGAGGAGAGGCTGAGAGAGCGGCTGGAATACCAACCCACCGTGCAGTTATAATCCTTCAACGACAGAGAGAGAGAGAGAGAGGGGGGGGTACAGGGAGAGGCTGGATCTGGGTGGGATATCAACCCACCGTGCATTTATAACCCAACCAGAGACAGACGAAGGGGGGGGGGGAAGAGAGGCTGGAGCTGGGATACCAATCTACCGTGCAGATATAACCCGGAGGGAGAAAGAGAGAGAGAGAGGCTGGAGCCGGGGCCCGGCTGGATGATCAAACCAACGTCAGGGAGAGAAAAGGGGGGGACAAGGAGAGGGAGAGAGAGCGGGCTGGGGCTGGAGCTGGGCCCGGCCAATTTACCGTGCATTCAGTGAGAGAGAGAGAGAGAGACCGAGGGCGGCTGGAAGCCGTCAACTAAACAGAGGGAGGCTGGGAGCTGGGATACCGACCCACCGTGTAGTGAGTGAGGGAGAGAGAGGGGGACTGGAGCCGGGTGGGGGATACTAATCCACCCTGCGTTTATAACCCTTTCCTCAGCGAGAGAGAGACACAGCCGGGGGGGGGGAGACAGACAGAGAGAGAGAGAGACAGACACAGACAGAGAGGGAGACTGGAGCTGGGGCCCGGCTGGATTATCAATCCACCGTCAGACAGACAGAGAGGCTGCAAAAACAAAACCCGCACACACACACACACAATAACAGCAGCGCTGCAGAGACAGCGATGATATAAACAAGACGACTTTAAATTTGAAAAAAAAGTGAGGGGCGGAGGGGACAGAGAGAGGGAGAGGGAGAGACGATGCATTCGCAGCAATGCAGCGGCCCGCCCCTCCTGCACGGTCTGGGGCGGCGGTAACCGGCTCCCCGACTGCAAAAGAAAATATATTTTAAAAAAAATCCCAGAGCAGAGCGAGTGAAGGAGGAAGGAGGAGGAGAAGGGGGGGGTGGAGGAAGGTGGAAGCGGGAATGGCGGCCCCCCGGGCGCAGCGCGGCTAACCTGCCGCTGGCGGGAAAAGCTGCAGCTCGGCGGCGTCGGTGGCGGCGGCAGCGGCGGCTTCTTCTTCTTCCTCCTCCATCTCCTCCTCCTCGTCCTCCTCATCCTCCTCCTCCTGCTGCTGCGGGCTCCTCACTGGAGATGCCATGGCCTCAACAAAACAACAACCTTCCCTCAAACCAGTTCTTCACCCCCCCCTCCACCTTTTCCTCCTCTTCAAATTCCTTCCTTCACACAACCAACAACTCCCCCCCCCCCCCCAAACTACACACAAATTTCTCCGCGACTCCAAAACTTTAAAAAAGATCTCCCCTTTCAATTTTTATCCCCCTCAAACAAAAATTTCAACCCCCCCTCTCACTATTTTGAAGGGGGTGGAATAAAAAGTTCCCCTCCAAAATAATATATATAGGAACAAGGAGAAGAAAGATGGCGCCCAAAATATCTCTTCCCCCCCCTCAATTATTTTTTTCAAAAAAAGAGAGGGGGGGCAAGAATTTGAAGAGAAAAAAAGTGGAAAATTAATCAGTGCTCATGCTCAGATTGACGTCAGCCCCCTCCCGTTGCCATGGGCAACCCACATCCCATAATAGAAGCAGTTTAACTAGTTAGGGCTGAGTCACATGGGCCCTAACCAGATAACCAGAGGAGGGAAGGGAAAAGTTTGACCATTCGGCAGCCATTTTGGAAGTCAAGTTGGTGGTCAACCCTCTTTCCCTCCCCAAATCTTTGCCTCCTCCTTCTTCTTCTTCTTCAGTGAGTGCCCTCAAGGTCAAATCTACCCAGCCTTTCACCTTTTTTAACTTATCTCCTCCACTTGTTCCCGATTGTCTTTCTTTCTTCACCTGCGCGCTTCGAACCGCCCTCTCCCCAACTTTGGCTCTTTCTTCGTGGACACGTTTTCAAAGAGTGCCCTCAAGGTCAAATCTGCCCAGCCTGCCACCTTTTAACTTATTCCTCAACTTGTTCTGATGTCTTTTTTTCTTCATTTGCATGTTTCAACCGCCCTCTCTTCCATCCTCCCGACTTTGGCTCCTTTTTCATGGACACCTTTTCAATGAGTGCCCTCAAGGTCAAATCTGCCCAGCCTTCCACCTTTTTAACTTATCACCTCAACTTGTTTCAATGTCTTTCTTTTTTCACTTGCATGTTTCAACTATCTCCTGATCAAGGAAGGACGCCTGCCTTCTTCCCACGGAGCTTCGACGAAACATCGCCTCTTTTTAGATGCCAGACCTGCTAAGATTTTCCGGTATTTTCTCTTTTTGCCTTTCTCTCACCACATCTTTGATCCTCTCGCTCATGAACACAACGAGCACCTTCAAGGTCAATTTAAAGTTAGTTTATTTATTAGTCACAAGAAAGGCTTACATTGACACCGCGATGAAGTTACTGTGAAATTCCCCTAGTCGCCACACTCTGGCACCTGTTTGGGTCAACGCACCTAACCAGCACATCTTTCGGACTGAGGGGGGGAAACCGGAGCACCTGGAGGAAACCCACGCAGACACGGGGGAGAATGTGCAGACTCCATGCAGACAGTGACCCGAGCTGGGAATCGAATCCGGGTCCCTGGCGCCGTGAGGCAGCAGTGCCGCTCACAATTTGCCCAACTTTCGACATTAACTTATCACTTCTGCTTTGTCCAACATGTTTCTTCCTTCACTCACACACCTTTCGACCGCTGAAGGAAAGACGGCTGACTTCTTCTCTCCGCACTGCCAACCCAGCCCTGCCACCTCCTCACAGCGACTCATCAATCCAAGGAAGGACACATTTCCCCGCCTGCCCTCCCCCCAACCCTCACTGCCAACCCAGCCCTGTCACCTCCTCACAATTCTTTAAAGCGCCCGCAACCTGTCCTCAAACCGGAAAAAAAATCCACATTTTAAACAAAATGTCAACCACCACCCCCCCCCTACCCTCGCCCCAAAAGTACAAAAACTGTGACCCCGATATTTATTAGACCAGGATTAAACAATGCAATCGGGACGTTATTGTTCTCGAGTGCCTTGTGTTCTGCAGGAATAACACTTTCCCCTCTAGATCAGAAGGTGGCTGTTTTATCTTGCCACACAAGATAATAGAAGATTCAAGTTCACACTTCTGAGGGAGTGCTGCACTGTCTTTCAGATGAGATGATAAATAAAGATCCTATCTAACCTATCGGTTGAGTGTAAAAGATCCCACAGACACTATTTCGAAGAGGAGCAGGGGAGTTCTCCCTGACCAATATTTATTCTTCAATCACCAACTAATTACCAGAATTTCTGATTATTCGTACTTTGCTGTTTATGGGACCTTGCCATGTGCTTAATGGTTGCTTTTTTTCTCTCCCTCCGTTGCAGCAGTAACCACACTTCAAAACAGCCTAAAATGCTTTGTGACATCCTGAAGTTGCGAAGGGCATGATATAAATGCAAATCTTTCTTTTTATTTAAAACTGTCCCGTCAACTTGGCTACACCCCAGAGACTTTGGCACTTGCCTCACTCTTCACACTCAGAGAATGTCTCTGAGGCAGAAAGGTTTGCCTGACATGTATGTGTATCTCTGGAGACGTATCCGAAGCTTACAAAAAAATCCAGACATGACCCTGAACTTGAGCACCAATAGTGAAATAGTTAGCTGGTCTTAGCTAATGTGGTCCGTGTTTCTAGCATTTTACTTTGCAGGTTTCAGTATAAAAAGTTTAAAGTTTATTAGTGTCACAAGTAGGCTTACGTTAACAGTGCAATGACGTTACTGTGAAAATCCCCAAGTTGCCACAATCCAGCGCCTGTTTGGGTACACTGAGCAGTATGGGCAGCATGGTGGCACTGCTGCCTCACAGCACCGGGGACTTTGGTTCAATTCCCGGCTTAGGTCACTGTCTGTACAAAATCTGCATGTTCTCCCTGTGTCTGCGTGGGTTTGATCCAGGTGCTCCGGTTCCCTCCCACAGTCCGAAACGGATGTGCTGGTTAGGGTGCATTGGCCGCGCTAAATTTTCCCTTAGTGTTACCTGAACAGGTGCTGGAGTGTGGCGACTAGGGGATTTTCACAGTAACTTCATTGCAGTGTTAATGTAAGTCTACTTGTGGCACTAATAAATAAACTTACAACTGAAGGAAAATTTAGCATAGCCAATGCACCTAACCAGCACTTCTTTCGTACTATGGGAGGAAACTGGAGCACCCGGAGGAAACCCATGCAGGCACAGGTGCAAACTCTGCACAGACAGCAGCCCAAGCAGGGAATCGGACCCGGGTCGGGTCCCTGGCGCTGTGAGGCAGCAGTGCTAACCACCGTGCTGCCCTTATTGTCCAGATGATTCTGAACTGTATGAATCAATGGAATGTTTCTCAATGTAACTACTGGATTAAATGAAATCTTCACCAGTACAGTACATTTGCTTTTATTTGTCAAATTTGATAATAAAGCAGTTTGTACATAAAGTACTTTTCAGGTTTGTGGTGGTTCTCGCTGAGGAAGAGGTTTTTTTGGGCAGGGTAACGGGGAAAACTCTTCCTCGTCTGCGAGTAGCAGCGAGGGATCTTTTACATCTACTCAAATGCGCAAACATCGCCTCAGTTTGCCCTCGTACATCGCGACACTCCCTTCAGCACCACTCTGTTAGTATTAACACGATTACATGCTCAAGTCCTCAAGTTGGGTTTGAACCCACAACCCGACTAGGTCAGAGGCAAGAATGCAACCCAAGTGATACTAATCTTAGCTGGCATTAACGTGTAATAATTTACCGCCACTTTATCTAACAGAATTCTTGGCCCAAGTTTGTGCCTTTTCCTTTTCGTCAATCTGGGACGGAAATACACAATCCTGGATTTTGATGTGCAGGTTTTATGCAGTGTATTTGTATGTGAATTTTAAAAAATTGACAGCAATAAGGATTCTGCGAATGTTGTCCAGAATGTCCAGAGATATTGTTTAAGGATCCAGGATTCCACTTGATTTTGTGAATATTTCCATAGAATCCCTACAGAAGAAGGTCATTCAACCCATCAAGTGCGTACCGACAACAATCCCACCCAGGCCCTATCCCCTTAACCCCCACATATTTACCCTGCTAACACTAAGGGACAATTTCCCATGGTTTCCCATGTATATCTTTGGACACTAAGGAGCAATTTACCATGGCCAATCCTCCTAACCTACACATCTTTGGACACTAAGGGGCAATTTAGCATGGCCAATCCACCTAACCTGCACATCTTTGGACACTAAGGGGCAATTTAGCATGGCCAATCCACCTAACCTACACATCATGGACACTAAGGGGCAATTAACATGGCCAATTCCCCGAACCTACACTTCTTTGGACACTAAGGGACAATTTAACATGGCTAATTCCCCCGAACCCACACATCTTTGGACACTAAGGGGCAACTTAGCATGGTCAATCAACCTAACCCGTCCATCTTTGGTATGTGAGAAAAAACCGGAGCACCCAGAGGATATCCACGCAGACATAGGGAGAATGTGCAAACTCCACGCAGGAATCAAGGCCGGAATCAAACCCGGTCCCTGGCACTGTGAAGCAGCAGCGCTAACCACTGTGCTGCAGTGGCATCCTATTTCAAGACCTAAATTAAGACTGTGTTTAACAAGTCATAAAACCTGTGCTGTTAAAGGAAGCTATCCGATCTCTTTAGCAACGACCACTTTTCTAGTTTGCAAATCGTGCCAACTATCTCACCATAGTCCCTCGATCCCTGTTCCAGAAACCAATCGTCTTGACTTTTCACCGAAAGTAGTGCTGGAAAATCTCAACAGCTCTGGCAGCATCTGTAAGGAGAGAAAAGAGCTGACGTTTCGAGTCCAGATGACAAAGCTTCGACAAAGGGTCATCCGGACTCAAAACATCGGGTCTTTTCTCTCCTTACAGATGCTGCCAGACCTAAGATTTTCCAGCGCATTCTCTTCTGGTTTGAGATTCCAGCATCCGCAGTAATTTGCTTTTATCCAGTGTCTTGACTTTTCAACCTATTTTTACTGTCTGTTTCCATGTCCTTCCTTGTTAACCAAAGATATAGAATTTGCAGCACACAAACAGGTCATTTGATCCTGTTTCAGGACAATACATCCTTCACACAGCTCCTCCCATCCCACTTTATCTCACACAATCAGTATATTCATTTTTCCCTCATACTTATCCAGCTTTCCCTTGAAGGCATCTCTGCTGTTTGCCTCAACCACTCCATGTGATATCTCACCACTTTCTGGGATTCTTTTTATTCAATTCGTGGGACATGGGTGTCGCTGGCTGGGCCAGCATTTATTGCCCATCCCTAGTTGCCCCTTGGAAGGCAGTTGAGAGTCAACCACACTGCTGTGGCTCTGGAGTCACATGTAGGCCAGACCGGGTAAGGACGGCAGATTTCCTTCCCTAAAGAAACCAGATGGGTTTTTCTGACAATGGGTCATCAGTAGATTTTTAATTCCAGATAATTTTTATCAAATTCAAATTCCACCAGCTGCCGTGGACAGGATTCGAACCCGCGTCCCCAGAAACGTTAGCTGAGTTCTGGATTACTAGCCAGCCAATAATATCACTGGGCCATCGCCTTCCCCAGGAGGTTCTTTTGAATCCCCGATTGGATTTCTTCGTGACTATCTTACATTTGTGGTGTTTCATTTGGGTCTCGCCCACAACCCAGGTCTGCCCATCAAAACCCCTTTACAATTTGAAAGGCCTCTAATAGGGGTAACCCCCCTTCCCCCACCCCTCCCTTCCTCCTCAGCTGGCACAATGCCCCCAACCCCCGGTCCCCTCCCCTGCTTCCTTCGTCAGCCAGCACAGTGGCTAGCACTGCTGCCTCACAACGCCAGGGACCTGGGTTTGATCCCCACCTTGGGTCACTGTCTGTGCGGAGTCTGCACAGAGTCTGCACGTTCTCCCCATGCCTGCGTGGGTTTCCTCTGGTTTCCTCCCACAGTGTGAAAGACATGCTGGTTACGTGGATTGGGCCGTGCCAAATTCTCCCTCAGTGTTACCCGAACAAACGCCGGAGTGTGGCGACTAGGGGGTTTTCACAGTAACTTCATTGCAGTATTAATGTAAACCTTACTTGTGACACTAAATAAACATACTTTAAACAAAGAGGTTCAGCCTCTCCTGAGAACATATCACTCCCAGTTCTGGTGAATCCTGTGTCCTGTAGATCTTCTTTATACTTACTTCAATGTCTCTACTGTATACACTTCTTATAAGTAAGTAATGTGATGTTTTAATTGAATAACATAACAGGCTCAAGGGGAGGAATCGTGGAACGTGATAGCATAAAGGAGACCATTCAACCCATCAAGCATGCGCTAGCTCTTTTGAAGAGCATTCCAGCTTGTCAAACTCCACATATTCCAGCCCCAAAACACCATTTCCCTCACGTCTCCATTGATCTATCCAATTTCCCCTCTGAAAGCTGTACCTTCGAATCCTACCTACCCGCCCTAGGAGGAGGCGGTGGCGCAGTGGTACTGTCACTAGACTAGCAATCCAGGGTAATGCTCTGGGAACCTGGGATCAAATCTCATCATGGTATATGGTGAAACTGAATCCAATAAAAATCTGGAATTAAAAGCCCGATGATAACCATGAAGCCACTGTCGCAAAAAAAATCCCAAGAGGTATTTCAGCATAGGTGGCACAGTGGTTAGCACTGCTGCCTCACAGCCTCAGCAACCTGGGTTCGATTCCTGCCTTGAGTGACTGTTTGTGTGGAATTTGCACATTCTCCCCATATCTGTGTGGGCTTCCTCCGGATGTTCCGGTTTCCTCCCACACTCCAAAGATGTGCAGGTTAGGTGGATCGGCTATGCTAAATTGCCCTTTAGTGTCCAAAGATGTGTAGGTTAGGGAGATTGGCCTTGTTAAATTGCCCCATAGCGTCCAAAGACGTGCAGGTTAGGTGGAATGGCTATGCTAAATTGCCCCTTAGTATCCAAAGATGTGTAGGATTGGCTGTACTAAATCGCCCCTTAGTGTCCAAAGATGTGCAGGTTAGGTGGATTGGCCATGCTAAATTGCCCCTTAGTGTCCAAAGGTGTGCAGGTTAGGAGGATTGGCCTTGTTAAATCGCCCCTTAGTGTCCAAAGATGTATAGGTTAGGTGGATTGGCCATGCTAAATTGTCCCTTAGTGACCAAAGATGTGCAGATTAGCTGGATTGGCTATATTAAATTGCCTCTTAGTGTCAGAGGATTAGCAAGGTAAAAACGTGGAGTTATGGGGCCTGGGTGGGACTGTGGTCGGTGTAAGCACGATGGGCCAAATGGCCCCCTTCTGCACTGTAGAGGTTGTATGATTCTACGAAGTGGATCAATACTATTCCCACTGCTCAAAAGGATAAGGGGATTCACAGAGAGACTGTACCGCCAGTGACAGTTAGTCAATACAAAAGAAAAACAACTGATTTTATTCGGGGACGGTAATAATCTGTGCAGTTAGCTCAGACGCGGGGGGCGGGGTGGGGGAGAGAGGAGGAATTTGCTGTAGGTTACGCACGCTTCACTCTGCTGAGGGCAGAAGTTTAGAGTTCTGTAAGGTCATCGTTGAAATAGAGCAGGATAGATTGGCGGTAGTCCTCAGGGTCCATCCGCAGCTCGTAGAATAACTCATCCTCATCGACAATGCCGTTGTCCTCCAGCGTCTTGTCCATTTGCAGCGGCACGCCGTTGTACTTCCACGTGTAGCTGGCTGCGTGAGCGTTATAGGCCAGGTACCTCTCGAGGATGTCATTCATAGTCTCCTCACTGCACACCTGCCATTTTGGGGGGGGGGGGAAGCGGGATGCAGGGGGGAGACGCACAGCATGTACAAAATAAGCAAATACTTTGGTCTCAACTGCAATTTTCATGACTACTAGCCGCTGAACTTATAGAGGTTTGGAAACAGGCCCTTTGGCCCAATTTGTCCATGTTGCCTCTTTTTTTTAACCCCCAAGCCAATCCCAATTGCCCGCATTTGGCCCATATCCCTCTATATCCATCTCACCCATGTAACTGTCTAAATGCTTTTCAAAAGACAAAATTGTACCCGCCTCTACTACTACCTCTGGCAGCTCATTCCAGACACTCACCACCCTCTGTGCGAAAAAACTGCCCCTCGGGACCCTTTTGTATCTCTCCCCTCTCACCTTAAACCTATGCCCTCTAGTTTTAGACTCCCCTACCTTCTTCTTAGTTTATTAGTGTCACAAGTAGGCTCACATTAACACTACAATGAAGTTACTGCGAAAATCCCATAGTCGCCTACGGGTAGCATGGTGGTCAGCACTGCTGCCTCACAGCACCAAGGACCTGGGTTCGATCCCCAGCTTGTGTCTGTGCACAGTCTGCACGTTCACCCACCATCATCACCACCCCCCACCGCCGGTGTCTGCGTGAGTTTTCTCTGGGTGCTCCGGTTTCCTGCCACAGTCCAAAGACGTGCTGGTTAGGGCGCGTTGGGCCGTGCTAAATTCTCCCTCAGTGCTACCCGAACAGGCGCCACAGTGTGGCGACGAGGGGATTTTCACAGTAATTTCATTGCAATGTTAACGTAAGCTGACTTGTGACTAATTAATAAACTTTAACTCCGTTGCTTGTCTGGGTAATACTGAGGGAGAATTTAACGTGGCTAATGCATCTAACCAGCGTATCTCTTTCACACCGAGAGGAAACTGGAGCATCTGGAGGAAACCCACGGGGACACGGGGGAGAACGTGCAGGCTCCGCACAGGCTCCGCACAGACAGTGACCCAAGGTGGGAATCGAACCCGGGTCCCTGACACTGTGAGTTAGCACTGCTAACCATGGTGCCACCTTGCTTTACACACACACACGCCTATATTGATTAAAGGGCGAATGTTGGCCGGGAGCCCGGAGGAAACGGCCCGGCTCTCCACAATACCAACCCAGTCTGGCGGGAAGCTAGGGGCCTCCGTTAAACATCTCAGCTGGAGGAGTCTGGCAATGCAGCACTCCCTCGGTACGGCCCTGGAGTGTAAGCCCGGACCTTTGTGCTGGGTTCTGGAGTGGGACTTCAGCCAGGAACCTCGTGACCGTGAAGTGAGAAAGCTGCTACCATCTCATCTACAGCTCACATTGTGGGAGCATCACTAGTTTCAAAGAAAATGAACAGTGGATGCACCTTCTACATTAGAACTCATAGAAAAGGGAGTTTTCAATTCCCTCCTGATCCCTTTCGAACCTTTATAGATAATGATTTAGATCTCAGTCCCCTCTCTCTCAGGGAGATATCTGTACACTGACTCATCTCTCTCACTCCCTTTTCTCTCTCAGGGAGATATCTGTACACTGACTGGTGTCTCTCAGTCCCCTCTCTCTCTCTCAGGGAGATATCTGTACACTGACTGGTGTCTCTCAGTCCCCTTTCTCTCTCTCAGGGAGATGTCTGTACACTGACTGGTGTCTCTCAGGCCCCTCTCTCTCTCTCTCTCTCAGGGAGATATTGTACACTGACTGGTGTCTCCCAGGCTCCTCTCTCTCTCTCTCTCTCAGAGACATACCTGGACAGTGACTGGTGTATCTCAGTCCCCTCTCTCTCTCTCTCAGGGACATATCTGTACACTGACTCGTGTCTCTCAGTCCCCTTTCTCTCTCTCTCAGGGAGATATCTGTACACTGTGTTCTTCAGTCCTCCCTCTCTCAAGGAGATGTCTGGTATCTCTAAACCTCTCTCTCTCAGGGAGATATTTGTACACTGACTGGTGTCTCTCAGTCCCCTCTCTCTCCCTCAGGGAGACATCTGTACTCTGACTGATGACTCTCAGTCTCCCCTCTCTCTCTCTCTCTCACACACAGGGAGATATCTGTACACTAACTGTTGTCTCTCAGTCCCCTCTCTCTCTCTCTCAGGGAAATATCTGTACACTGACTGGTGTCTCTCTGGCCCCTCTCTCTCTCTCTCAGGGAGATATTGTACACTGACTGGTGTCTCCCAGGCTCCCCTCTCTCTCTCTCTCTCTCAGAAACATACCTGTACAGTGACTGGTGTCTCTCAGGCCCCCCCTCTCTCTCTCAGGGAGATATCTGTACACTGACTCGTGTCTCTCAGTCCCCTCTCTCTCTCAAGGAGATATCTGTACACTGACTGGTGTCTCTCTCTCTCTCTCTCTCAGGGAGATATCCGTACACTAACTGGGCTCTCTTAATTCCTGGAGAGATTTTTAACTGATGGATTTAAGGCTTGACTCTGAAGATGTATGTTACAACACATTGATCAAAGGAGTTATTTGTCAAACGTATTACTGCCTCTAGTCATCGCAAGCATGTTTTATCAGTAATCCAACACACTCCTGACACAGTGGTGCCCTGCTCTTCCATCAGCGTTCTGCTAAACTCTGCAACTAACACCGGTATATGAAAATAAAAAGATTGCGGATGCTGGAAATCAGAAATAAAAGCAGAGAATGCTGGATAAACTCAGCAGGGCTGGCAGCATCTGTGGAGAGAGAAACAGAGTTAATGTTTTGAGTCCAGAATGGAAGGGATTTTGTAATATAATGAATTATATCGTTGAAAACAGAGCAGAAGGTTGGAGCTAAGGAGAGATTGACAAAGATGCCAGGCAGATGAGACAAGTGGAGTGTTAACGGTCAACGGGGTTGAAGTAGAAATGGTGGAGAGCTTCTCCTTTTTGGGCGTCCAGATCACAAACAACCTGTCCTAGTCCCTCCACGCTGATGCTATAGGTAAGAAAGCTCACCAACGCCTCTACTTTCTCAGAAGACTAAGGAAATTTAGCATGTCAGCTACGACTCTCACCAACTTTTTCAGATGCCCCATAGAAAGCATTCTTTCTGGGTTGTATCACAGCTTGGTCTGGGCTCCTGCTCTGCCCAAGACCGCAAGGAACTACAAAAAGTCGTGAACGAAGCCCAGTCCCATCAGGCAAACTAGCCTCCCATCCATTGACTCTGTCTACACTTCCCGCTGCCTCGGAAAAGCAACCAGCATAATCAACGACGACACACACCCCGGGCATTCTCTCTTCCACCTTCTTCCATCATGAGAAAGATACAAAAGTCTGAGGTCCCGTACCAACCGACTCAAGAACAGCTTCTTCCCTGCTGCTGTCAGACTTTTGAATGGACCCACCTCGCATTAAGTTGATCTTTCTCTACACCCTAGCTATGACTGTAACACTACATTCTGCACACTCTCCTTTCCCTCTCTATGAATGGTATGCTTTGTCTGTATAGCATGCAAGAAACAATACTTTTCACTGTCTCCCAATACATGTGGCAATAATAAATCAAACCTTTCTCTATGTACTCTATGAACTGTATGCTTTGTCTGTATAGTGTGCAAGAAACAATACTTTTCACGGTATCCCAATACATGTGACAATAATAAATCAAATCCTTCTCCCCTATGTACTCTATGAACGGTATGCTTTGTCTGTATAGCACGCAAGAAACAATACTTTTCACTGTCTCCCAATACATGTGGCAATAATAAATCAAATCTTTCTCTATGTACTCTATGAACTGTATGCTTTGTCTGTATAGTGTGCAAGAAACAATACTTTTCACGGTATCCCAATACATGTGACAATAATAAATCAAATCCTTCTCCCCTATGTACTCTATGAACGGTATGCTTTGTCTGTATAGCACGCAAGAAACAATACTTTTCACCGTATCCCAATACATGTGACAATAATAAATCAAATCAAGGGCGACACATGGTGCTAATGGCAGCAGAAAGGCAGGAAAGCAGAATGTATAAACAGGAGAATAATTGATTAATGCAGTGTACCTCGATCACATGTTCTTGGCCTGTTAATGTGTTGATAATGCGAATATCTCTTGTTTTCTCTGTCAAATATCCAACCTCGTATTTTGAGTCCTGCCACCAGGGTATACCGAAGGCATTGCACCAATTGCTCATCGGAAAGAGGGGAGGGATGTGCACAAAGCGACCACGGGGCGTGTGGTACTTCTGGCAATTGGTCAGCTGGTCAATCTTGATGCGTATCTGCGTCGGAAAGGAAGGAAGTAAGAGAGATTTCTGTTTTCTGCCGGAGTCGCTGTGGGAAACGTCTTAAGCTGCGAGCGCGCAGAGGGAAGGGCGATGGCAACGGAGGGAGCGCACGGGCGGGCAAACCCCCATCCTTCAAGCACCACGCCTGGCCGAACCTGCAGGCTGCACCTCGGACTGTTCAGCCATTCAGAACCCGTCAAATCAGAGTGGATGCGAGTCACCCTCCATCCTGAGGGACTGTGAATGGAGGAGGTGGTGACTGGGTAAATGGCACGGACCCGTTGACTCAATCTAGATGACTCACAGAATCCCTACAGTGCAGAAGGAGGCCATTCAGCCCATCGGGTCTGCATTGACTACTATCACACCCAGTCCCTATCTCCATAACCCCATGCAATTATCCAGCCACCCCCTGATACTAAGGGGCAATTTAGCACGGCCAATCCACCTAACCTGCACACCTTTAGACACTAAGGGGCAATTTCGCATGGCCAATCCGCCTAACCTGCACATCTTTAGAGTGTAGGAGGAAATCGAAGCACCCGGAAGAAACCCACACAGACACAGGGAGAATGTGCAAACTCCACACAGACAATGACCCAAGACCAGAAGTGAACCCGGGTCCCCGGCGCTGTGAGGCAGCAGTGCTAACCACAGCGCTGCCTCTAAGATGGAATGGCGAGTGGGTGGAAAATCTAGTCCCTAGGAGGACAGGCTGGGGAATCTAGAACAGGAGGTCAGCTCAAGATATGGGGGCTGATCATTTTGGACTGAGATGGGGAGAGATTTCTTCACTCAATGGTTTGTGAATCTTTGGAATTCTCTTCCCCAGAAGGTTGTAGATAGAAACATAGAAACTAGAAGCAGGAATAGGCCATTTGGCCCTTTGAGCCTGCTGCACCATTCATCTTGATCATGGCTGATCATCAAATTCAATACCTGATCCCCACCTTACCCCCCCCCCCGCCAATATCCTCGATTTCTTTAGCCCCAAGAGCGATATCTAATTTCTTCTTGAGATCACACAACGTTTTGTCCTCAGCTACATTCTGTGGGAGTGAATTCCACACATTCATCACCCTGTGGGTGAAGAAATCTCTCCTCACCTCAGTTCTAAAAGGTTTACCCCTTATCCTCAAACTATGACCCCCTACTTCTGGACTCCCCCCACCATCGGGAACATTCTTTCTGAATCTAGCCTGTCTAATCCTGCTCGAATTTTACAAGTTTCTATGAGATCCCCTCTCACTCTTCTAAACTCCAGTGAATACAATCCTAATCGACTTATTCTCTCCACATATGACAGACCTGCCATCCCAGGAATCAGCCTGGTAAACCTTCGCTGTACTCCCTCTATAGCAAGGACATCCTTCCTCAGATAAGGACACCAAAACTGCACACAATACTCCAGGTGTGGCCTCACCAACGCCCTGTACAATTGCAGCAAAACATCCTTCTACTCAATTCCTCTCGCTATGAAGGCCAACATACCATTTGCCTTCTTTACTGCCTGCTGAACCTGCGGCGCTTACTTTCAGCGACTGATGCACAAGGACTCCAAGGTCTCGTTGAGTATCAACCTCTCTTAATTTATACCCATTCAAATAATAATCTGTCTTCCTGTTGCTTCTAGCAAAGTGGATGACCTCACATTTATCTACACTATACTGTATTTGCCATGCAGATGCCCACTCACTCAACTGGAAAAACACAGCAGGTCTGGCAGTACCTGGGGGGGGAAGAGGAGAAAGGCTGATGGATCTAGTCAGGCTAGATGTGGGAAGAATGTTCCCGATGTTGGGGAAGTCCAGAACTAGGGGTCACAGTCTAAGAATAAAGGGTATTCTTATTCTTAGATGAGAAAGAACTTTTTCACTCGGAGTTGTGAACCTGTGGAATTCTCTACCATAGAGAGTTGTTGGTTTATTTATTTGTGTCATGAGTAGGCATACATTAACACTGCAATGAAGTTACTGTGAAAATCCCCTGGTCGCCACACTCCAGTGCCTGTTCGGGTACACTGAGGGAGAATTTAGCACAGCCAATGCGCCCTAACCACCACGTCTTTCAGACTGTGGGAGGAAACCGGAGCACCCAGAGGAAACCCACGCAGACACGGTGAGAACGTGCCACTCCACACAAACAGTGATTCAAGTCGTGAATCCCTGGAGCTGTGAGGCTGCGGTGCTAACCACTGTGGCACCCCTAGGGGCCAGATTGTTAGGTATGTTCAAAAGGGAGCTGGTTAAGAACATAAGAAATAGGGGCAGGAGTAGGCCATCCAGCCCTTCGAGCCTGCCCCGCCATTCAATAAGATCATGGCTGATCTGTCGCTGCTCAGTTCCACTTTCCCACCCTCTCCCCATAACCCTTAATCCCCTCTCCTATCAAAAACCCATCAACCCGCGTCTTAAAAATATTTAGCGAGGCAGCCTCCACCACTTCAACAGGCAGAGAATTCCAGAGATTCACCACCCTTTGAGTGAAGAAGTTCCTCCTCAACTCCGTTCTAAACCGCCCCCCTTTTATCTTGAGGCTGTGCCCCCTAGTCCTACTGTCTTTTTTGAGCGGGAAGAGTCTTTCCACCTCTATCCTATCCATCCCATTCATCATCTTATACGTCTCAATGAGATCTCCCCTCATTCTTCTAAACTCTGGTTGTTGCGGCTAAAGGGATCAAGGGGTGTGGAGAGGAAGCAGGAATGGGATAGCAAAACTGCATAATCAGCCTTGATCACATTGAATGGTGGCGCAGGCTCGAAGGGCCGAATGGCTTCCTCCTGCTCCTATTTTCTGTGTTCCCAGTCCCCGAGACTTCTCCTCAGAGCTGAGAAATCGGAGCTGCAACCCAAGACCAGCCACGGTCGTACTGAGTGGTGGAGCAGGCTCGATGGGCCGAACGGTCTACTCCGACTCCGACCTCTGGTCCTCCCGAGGTCCCTTACTTACATCTTTCCTTTCCTCATCAAACCAGTGGCTGATGTCCTGTCCCGCTGCCTCTAAAATGGGCCTGAGCAACATATCACCTGGATGAGAACGAGAGAGAGAGAACAGAATCAGTCCAGATAAGGGACACAACCAAAGAACCCCAAATTCCATCTGTGTCTTCCACAAAAGGCTGGTTGGGCGTCACGGTGGCTAGCACTCAAAGAGAGAAAATGCTGGAAAATCTCAGCAGGTCTAGCAGCATCTGTAAGGAGAGAAGAAAGCTGACGTTTCGAGTCCATTTGATTCTTTGTCCTTTTTTTATTGATAGTCTATTGATACGTTTTGATTTATTATTGCCGCACGTATTAACATACAGTGAAAATTATTGTTTCTTGCGCACTGTACAAAGCATACCGTTCATAAAGGAAAGGAGAGAGTACAGAATGTAGTGTTACAGTCACAGCTAGAGTGTAAAGAAAGATCAACTTAATATAAGGTAGGTCCATTTAGAAGTCTGCAGGGAAGAAGCTGTTCTTGAGTCGGTTGGTATGTGACTTCTGACTTTTGTGTCTTTTTCCCGATGGAAGAAGGTGGAAGAGAGAATGTCCGGGGTGCGTGGGGTCCTTAATTACGCTGGCTGCTTTTCCGAAGCAGCGGGAAGGGTAGACAAAGTCAATGGATGGGAGGCTGGTTTGCGTGTTGGACTGGGCTACAATTCATGACCTTTTGTACTTCCTTGCGGTCTTGGGCAGAGGAGGACCCCATACCCAGCTGTGATACAACGAGAAAGAATGCTTTCTATGGTACATCTGCAAAAGTTGGTGAGTCATAGCTGACATGCCAAATTTCCTTCGTCTTCTGAGAAAACAGAGGCGTTGATGGACTTTCTTAACTATAGTGTCAGCATGGCGGGGGGGAACCAGGTTGTTGGTGATCTGGTCGCCTAAAAACTTGAAGCTCTCGACCCTTTCTGCTTCAGCCCTGTTGACGTAGACAGGGGCACGTTCTCCTCTACGCTTCCTGAAGTCGATGACAATCTAATGGAGGCAGAAAGGTCAAGGAAGGGAAGGGAAGAGTCTGAGATGGACCAGTTGAAGGCGATGGAGGGGTGGAAACTGGAAGTGAAGTTGACGAATTTTTCAAGGTCTGGACGAGAGCATGAAGCTGCAGTAAAATAATCATCCATGTACCGGTGAAGGAGCTGTGCGGGGGTGGGGTCCCAGATAGGCCTGGAATGAGGGAGGTTCCACATACTCCATTTTAAAAAAGACAAGCGTAGCTAGGAACTCATGCAGGTACCCGTCGCTACTCTTTTGATTTGGAGAAAGTGGGTTGAGTTAAGGGAGAAGTTGTTGAGAGAGAGAATGAGCTCAGCCAGGCGGAGGAGAGGGGCAGTGGATGGGAATTGTTCAGAGGTTAGCACTGCTGCCTCACAGCACTGGGAACCCGGGTTCGATTTCCAGCTTGGGTCACTGTCTGTGTGGAGTCTGCACGTTCTCCCCTGTGTCTGCGTTGGATTTCCTCCGGGTGCTCCGGTTTCCTCCCACGCTCCGAAAGACGCGCTGGTTAGGTGGATTGGCCATGCTAAATTGTTCCTTAGTGTCGGTGGACTATCGAGGGTAAATGCGTGGGGTTGTGGAGATATAGTCTGGGTGGGATTGTGATCAGTGCAGACTTGATGGGCCAAATGGCCTCCTACTGTACTACTCTGTGATTCTATGCGCCTTCCCTGTCACCAGTTCTGAATGTGGAGAGGCCGGCGTTGGACTGGAGTAAGCACAGTAAGAAGTCTCTCAACACCAGGTTGAAGTCCAACAGGTTTATTTGTTATCAAAAGCCACTAGCTTTCGGAGTGCTTGCTGCCCCTCCGTCAGGTGAATGGGAGTTCTAACTCCCTGGCGAAGGGGCAGCATTCTGAAAGCTAGTGGCTTTTGCTGTTGGACTTTAACCTGGTGTTGTGAGACTTCTTACCAATTCTGAAGCCAGGCACGGGAGTATCAGAGTAAAGATTCCAAGTCTGCAGGAGAAGGAAGCTGCCAAGATCATCGCAAAAAGGAATGCTGGAACTTATCTGGCACTTTACAACAACCACTCGGCACCTCAAAGTGCTCTGCAACCAAATCAAGTAGTTTTTGCCACGTACCACTGTTGTGAGACGTGGCAACCAGCCTGCATACAGCAGGATCCCACAAACAGAAACTTGATCATGGTAGGGAGAACATAGAAAGTAGAAGCAGAAGTAGGCCATTCAGCTCTTTGAAGCCTGCTTCTCTATTCATTATGATCATGGGCTGATCAAATTAAACATCCTGATCACCCCCTTCCCCTCCCCATATCCCTCGATCCCTTTAGCCCCAAGAGATATGTCTAATTTATCCTCAAAATCACACAACGTTTTGTCCTCAACTACTTTCTGTGGGAGTGAATTCTACACGTTCACCACCCTCTGGGTGATCAGATTTCTCCTCACCTCAGTCCCAAAAGGTTTACCCCTTATTCTCAAACTCTGACCCCCTAGTTCTGGACACCCCTACCATCGGGAACATTCTTTCTGAATCTACGCTGTCTAATCCAATTAGCTTTAGCAATGCTGGTTGAGGGATAAGTGATGGGGAGGTGATCACGTATAGGTACTCTGTGGAGTTTGTTTTGAAGTTTATTTATTATTGTCGCAAGTAGACTCACATTAACTCTGCAACGAAGTTGTTGTGAAAATCCTCCAGTTGCCACACACCAGCGCCTGTTCCGACATAAGAGGGAGGAAACTGGAGCACCCAGAGGAAACCCACGCAGACACAGGGAAAACATGCAGAGTCCGCACAGACAGTGACCCCAGCCGGGAATCGAGTAACCACTGTGCCATTGTGACGCCCCTACGTAGTCCAAGAAATAAAACATTTCACTGCATCCCAATACATGTGACAATAATAAATCAAATCTTTCTCCCCTATGTACTCTATGAATGGTATGCTTTGTCTGTATAGCGTGCAAGAAACAACACTTTTCACTGTATCCCAATACATGTGGCAATAATAAATCAAATTAAATCTTTGTTCCCTATGTACTCTATGAACGGTATGCTTTGTCTGTATAGTGCGCAAGAAACAATACTTTTCACTGTATCCCAATACATGTGACGATAATAAATCAAATCAAGGGTGGCACACGGTGCAAATAGCAGCAGAAAGGCAGGATAGCAGAATGTATAATCAGCACAACAATTGATTAATGCAGTGCACCAGGTGCTATGTCAATGCAACTTTGCTGTTGTTTGATTTTTGTTCCCCCCTCCTCGGGCAGTTTACCTTTAAACTGCTCCACCAGGGGGGTCAGGTCATAGACCTTGCCCAGGAAGGAGACCCACAGGTCGTTCATGGTGTTGTGGACGGCCACCTCCCGGCTGCTGTAGTAGCGGGAGTGCAGCATGATGGCAGGGAACTCGTCCGCCTCGCTCGGCGTCGCCATAACAACGGCCGCCCGGGAGGAGTTGGAGGCACTGGCCTCTGGAGGAGGTCCTCCCTGCGACGGGTCCTCCCAGTGACGCGTTCTGGTCCTCCGAGTGACGCCTTCCGGTTCTCGGAACTACAACTTCCGGTCTCCGGAACTACAACTCCCAGCGGGCCGCGCGCGGCAGTACAGATTTATTTCAGTCTCGGCCGCCTTTAGTTTATTTTTTTTATTCCTTCACCGGCAGCGTTTAGTGATTGTTTTCCCCATTTCCTTCCACCCGCCGCCACCCCGCCAGCCAGAGTTTCTCCTTTCTCCCCGCAGTCCAACCGGAGCCGGGCCCCAAAATGGCGGATCCGCGATTGGAGGAGAG
>NW_027651134.1:0-2500 GCF_965287045.1 Carcharhinus amblyrhynchos
CTAGTTTTAGACTCCCCTACCTTTGGGGAAAAGATATTGACTATCTAGCTGATCTGTGCCCCTCATTATTTTATAGACCTCTATAAGATCATCCCTCTACGCTCCAGAGAAAAAAGTCCCAGTCTATTCGGCCTCTCCTTATAACTCAATCCATCAAATCCCGGTAGCGTCCTAGTAAATCTTTTCCACACTCTTTCTAGTTTAATAATATCCTTTCTATAATAGGGTGACCAGAACTGTACACAGTATTCCAAGTGTGGCCTTACCAATGTCTTGTACAACTTCAACAAGACGTCCCAACTCCTGTATTCAATGTTCTGTCCAATGAAACCAAGCATGCCGAATGCCTTCTTCACCACTCTGTCCACCTGTGACTCCACTTTCAAGGAGCTATGAACCTGTACCCCTAGATCTCTTTGTTCTGTAACTCTCCCCAACGCCCTAGCATTCACTGAGTAAGTCCTACCCCAGTTCGATCCACCAAAATGCATCACCTCGCATTTGTCTGAATTAAACTGCATCTGCCATTCGCCAGCCCACTGGCCCAATTGATCAAGATCCCCTTGCAATCCTAGGTAACTCCGTTAAGAGTCAGACTAAGCCGTAGGCCGTTCGGCCCATCGAGTCTACTCTTAAGGGTCAACGCCATCTTAGAATGGTGGAATTCCCACAGTGCAGGAGGCCACTCGGCCCATCGATTCTGTACACCAATCTTACGACAGAGTATCCCCACAGCCAGGTCACATGCCTGTAGCCCTGTCCTGAAGAGGGAAGGGGGACAATCAGATTTTATGTCAGAATTGGGATTTTCCTTGGGGGGGAGGGTGGCATGGTGACACAGTGGTTGGCACTGCTGCCTCACAATGCGTCGGAACATTGTGTTCGACGCCCCCTGGAATCGAACCAGGGGCCCGGGTTCGATTCCCGGCCTCGGGTCACTGTCTGTGCGGAGTCTGCACATTCTCCCTGTGTCTGCGTGGGTTTCCTCCAGTTTCCTCCAGTCCAAAAAACGTGCTGATTAGTTGGATTGGCCATGCCAAATTGCCCCTTAGAGTCAGGGGGACTAGGGTACATGCATGGAATAGCAGAGATGGGGCCTGGGTGGGATTGTGGTCGGTTGCACATCTGATGGGCTGAGTGGCCTCCCTCTGCGCTGGACAATTCTACGATCGTCAGAATGGAGAAGGGAGCTCATGTTCTGAACTTGGCGAACTCAGCATTAAGTACACAAGGCTATAACAAAGAACAAAGGCGGCACAGTGGGTTAGCACTGCTGCTTCACAGCTCCAGGGTCCTGGGTTCGATTCCTGGCTCGGGTCACTGCCCATGTGGAGTTTGCACATTCTCCCCGTGTCTGTGCGGGTTTCCTCCGGGCGCTCCGGTTTCCTCCCACAGCCCAAAGATGTGCGGGGTCAGGTTGATTGGCCGTGCTAAGAAATTGCCCCTTAGTGTCCGGGGATGTGTAGGTGAGAGGGATTAGTGGGTATAATACGTAGGGATATGGGGGTAGGATTGTGTTCGGTACAGACTCGATGGGCCGAAGGGTCTCTTTCTCCGCTGTAGGGTTCTATGGACCAAGGTGATGTTGGGAGGGGGGAGAAGGAGGCAAAATTGGTGAAGATTTCTCGAATTGGTGAAAATTGGTGAAGATTTCTTGAATTGGTGAAAATTGGTGAAGATTTCTCGAATTGGTGAAAATTGGTGAAGATTTCTCGAATTGGTGAAGATTGGTGAAGATTTCTCGAATTGGTGAAGATTGGTGAAGATT
Organism: Carcharhinus amblyrhynchos; assembly: GCF_965287045.1. Taxonomy (NCBI): domain Eukaryota; kingdom Metazoa; phylum Chordata; class Chondrichthyes; order Carcharhiniformes; family Carcharhinidae; genus Carcharhinus; species Carcharhinus amblyrhynchos. The sequence goes on from NW_027651134.1 coordinate 1,769, forward strand.
TCTCGAATTGGTGAAGATTGGTGAAGATTTCTCGAATTGGTGAAGATTGGTGAAGATTTCTCGAATTGGTGAAGATTGGTGAAGATTTCTCGAATTGGTGAAAATTGGTGAAGATTGGTGAAGATTTCCAATTCATTGGAATTCAGGAGAATGAACAAAGAACAGTACAGCCCAGGAAGCAGGCCCTTCGGCCCTCCAAACCTGCCCTGCTCATTAGTCCAACGAGGCCATTTGTTTGGGCCCCCCCATTCCCCGTCCACTCACGAGGCTACCCAGATATGTCCCAAACGATGCAAGTGTGTCCGCCTCCACCACCCTGCTTGGCAGTGCATCCCAGGCCCCCACCACCCTCTGTGGACAATACGTCCCTCTGATGTTTGAGTTGTACCTCGCCCCTCTCATCCTGAGCCCGTGACCCCCCTCGTGTGCGTCACCTCCGACCTGGGAAAAATCTTCCCACTGTTCACCCTATCTGTGCCCACCACAATCTTGTACACCTCTATTAGGTCTCCCCTCATTCTCCGTCTTTCCAGGGAGATCAACGCCAGTTTACCCAAGCTCTGCTCATAGCTAAGACCAGGCAACATCCTGGTAAGACCTCCTCCTCTCTTCAAAGCCTCCCCGTCCTTCTGGTAGTGTGACAACCAGAACTGGACGCCGTACTCCAAATGTGGCCTAACCAACGTTCCATACAGCTGTAACATCAGGCTCCAGTTTTTATACTCTGTGCCC